>NC_061487.1:25069494-25141994 GCF_022539355.2 Hippoglossus stenolepis | reverse complement strand
TTCAGCGTGGACTCCCCCAGGAACATGCACCTGGTCAGCCAGCGGCTCCTGAGAGGCACCTCGCTGAAGAGCACCATCATCGGACTGATCCCCAACACCAGGGACCCGGAGCACGACACCGACGACCTGCCCCCGCTGCACAAGTAACTCACTCAGTCCCGCAGCTGCCATGGAGCCGCTCTCTGAACCTTTGACTTTGTTTTTTGGGGTGGAGGGGGTGTGAGCACAGTTAGACGTGCAGGAGCCTCAACGTGGGGCCAAGAGAATTCACCTACATGCAAACACAAAGAGGCTGATGATGATGATGATGATATTGATTATGATTAATTGACAAGAGAGAAAACGTGTTTAAAGACAATATTCTGTTTGTTGACTCTCCTCTAACTGGTCGTGTCTCTGTCCACTATTTACTTTCAGGTTATTTACTCTGCTTCTAAAACAACTAGTCAGTAGTTATACCCATTTGTATGTTTGGGACATGCACAGGTTATATAATGTGTGTGATTTTTGTTCCCGAGTTGTAGAAAAGTCTACAGTTCACAAACGGCCCCGCTGTCACAGAGCAGTGGACTTTGACCTTTCATCAGTTATAACTGTTTGTCTTTGTGACACAGCTTTTCCTCTGAATTATTCACGTTCAGTGTCAGACAGGTGGTCATTGTCAATCTGGCTCATAAAGACATATAACTTGGATATAGAAGTGGAATAGATGAATTTCATGTTTGTTATTCAACTTTTCACTCATTACACGTGTCCTTGATTTAAAATGAGCCTTCTCCGTCTTTGATGAATGTAACTGTGGTGACTGACCCCTGTGACTGTGAGGAACTAATCCCAAACACATTTTGTGTGTGTGGGGGTTGGTTTAAATCACCAAACACTCTGTCAGGACAACAAATTATTGTAAATAGTCTGTAAAATAAATTCACTACTTTTATTCTAAAAAAGTTTGTTTTCTTCTGAAAAAAAGAAAACTTAATTAGAGACTGTTGACTCATACGCCTGTCAAGTGAATGAACGGTTGATGAATATAATTTAAATAGTTATGGTAATGAATGCATTCGTTTTTCTATTTGTGTTATTATTTCTCTGTCTTAAAATGTAAATTTGGATGCGTTAACATGGAGGGTTATGACCTCTACCGTAGCCTGGCCTCACTGGGGTCGACCCAGATGTTCAGGGTTCACTTGCGAGGAGCTTTCACGTCGTCCATCTTTACATACACCTGTGGTTATCTTTAAGTGAGTCGTCTCTCAACACTTACCTCCCGTGTCTAACGCACCATCTGACATGCGCTCTGTCTCCGTGTAGGATTGGAACAGCGGGGATCGCGGTGCAGGTGGTGGGCAGCAACTGGCCCAAGCCCCACTTCACCCTCCTCATCACCGGACTGTGCCGCTTCAGTGTGTCAGGTCTGCTGAAGGAGAGACCCTTCGTCCTGGCAGAGGTAGAAACTTATTAGACTTTGTCTCACGAATCTGAGAATGTCAAACATTTGGAGATTAACCTAATATTCATGAGTTTCACTGAACTCTTTCAGTGATATAATTAAGTTTGTGAACAGCTTCATGGGGTTGTGGGTGAGTGAGATCAGACATTGAATTGATTAAATTGAATTAAATCGAATTAAATTGATGGGAGATTGATTTTTTTTAAATGAAAGATGACATCCTGCTTTGTGAAGTCAGTATATTGGTCATCTAGTGAAAGTCGCTGCACCTAATTCATTTAACTGATCTCAGAGAGTATGTTAATGTGTCCTGCGTAGTTTCTCTGGTGAACAAACAAAGTCATGTTTTACTTTCTGTGTCGCACATGAAAACACATCACGTTTATCCCTGAGGCCAAACAGTTGCTGGAGGATCATCGGCTGTCAAAACTCGTGTTTGCTCTCAAATTAATTCTACAAACTATTGCTACATGTCTTTGCACTTTACCGCTGACAACTGTCAACTAGAGTTTAAAGTGACTGTGTATCAGGAATGTGTGTGAGACAAACAAATGAGGGACCCATTAATGAAAACACAGCTATACAAGACCACTGGAGGCCAGAAACTCCACAGGGCATCCTTGATCTCCTCATATGATTACTCCCAGTGGAACGTTGGGGGAGTAATTATTTGTAATAGTCCCTTTTTTTGGAGGTAATATAAGATTAAAAACGCAGAGGTCTCAAATTAATGAAATTGCAGGTGGAGCAGTTGGATAAACTGGAGCAGTACACGACACCGGCACCACAGGGCGTCACCACTGATGATGGGGAGCTGGGGGAGCTGTCTGAGAAATTCTACCAGACGGCTGTACAGGTATGTGTTGTCTTGTGTGTGTGTGTGTGTGTGTGTGTGTGTGTGTGTGTGTGTGTGTGTGTGTGTGTGTGTGTGTGTGTGTGTGTGTGTGTGTGTGTGTGTGTGTGTGTGTGTGTGTGTGTGTGTGTGTGTGTGTGTGTGTGTGTGTGTGTGACATTAGTTTTTAAAAGGTTTATTATTATCGATTGTTTGTCTAATCAGATGTAGGGAAGAAAACAGTGAATTGATAAATAAAATTATATTTTGGGCTCATTATTAACAAACCAAATTAATTCAATAGACTTGATAACAACCCCACAGAGTTTAAATAACAGGCTCTCTGCACTGGTCATTTATTTGTTTATCATTATTTATGATAACGTTTATGCTTAATCTGCAAATTATCGATACATTTCTTTATAATAAGGGTTTGATAATCACATCTTTCTGGTTTCATATCACTATTGGAATTTTTCACTCCCTTATATTGGAATGGGCAAATATCCATATGTGGAAGTTCGGGCTCCAAATCAAACGTAAATAAGAAATGGAATCTCACTTTTGACTTTGGTCGTACTTAGTTAGATATCGATCACTTAATGTTTTATGACACTGAGCAGTTTTGCTGTAAATGGTAAATGGTCTGTATTTATTGAGCACTTTTCTCGTCTTGACAACTCAAAGCTCTCTGCCTCAGGGTCTTAATGCAAGTCACTTTTCAGGTTTCACCTGAGAGCCAAACATCACCAACTGGGTTATAAGACGTTTTTTTAGCAAGTCGTTTGATATCAGACCATTTCCTCTCATTATTCTGATTTCACGTCATTAATGTTTTCTCTTTAATTATGTTTTGCTCGCTTAAAAAGATAAATTAACTTTTTCCTGCTAATTTCTGACGGCTGGACTCGAAGCTCTGTCGTGGGAATTCTTTCTTTCTACTGAGTTGTAGGGATTAAAGTTCTTTGGCGCTCTGAAGGATTTCCATCAATTGGATTCCTGAAGGTCCCAGTATGAAGTCAGTATAGATCTCAAATCTTAAAAAAGCGAGGGGGGGGGAGGAGTGTCGACACAGGAGCCTGGCAGCTATGTGACTCTGTGAGATGTAGAAGATAAACAATTTGAAAGGTAAACAGGTAATGACACAAACACAAACACCAATGTAGGCAAAGGGCCCGTCTGCTCGTTTTCTCCGCTGCCTCCAGGTTCGTACATGAAAACCTCTGGGAAGTGACCAAACGGCAGATTACCATCTAAGTCCAGCCGGCTTCTCTACTTTATTAGGTTTGGATTCCAATAAAACAGTTTTGATGAACATGTAGTGTGAGCTACATCAGAGTCTCCCCCCCCCCGCTGCCACACACACACAACAGCTTTGGCTCGGCCGTATTCTCAGGACCAGCTCGTTGAAGCAGCAGATTGACTCCGGTATTGAGGGTCATTGTGTTGTGGTATCACCCAGTGTCTCCTGAGCTTCAGCTGCAGACAGCCACCCTGGGAGCTCATTTCCTCTCCTTCGTGCCAAGCTGTTGTCGCTCAGGGGCAGAGGAGCAGTTCGTGATCCTGTCTCCACTGTATTTAAGTGTTGCCTTAAAGTAATTATATATTTTTTTGCACTGCTCTTTCTCACAGCGTTTATAAGATCTTAGTTTCATCACAACACATTTTTCGCAGTAGTGCTGTGTAGTGTCAAGCTGCTGTTTGACAAACTTCAGGTGTGCAATTGAAACAATTGAAGTCAATGGTGACCAAGACTTCAGACGTAATTAAACAACAGAAAAAAAACTCAACATGCCTCCGTACTGCTCCTGTGCTGTCATCCAAGTGTCAGCAAGCCCCGACATTTATATTCGGGTCGAAACGGCGTCATTTACACCGTGTTTTAAGCCTAAATGTCCACTAGAAGTGGCGATGCTAGCGGACTTAGCTACACGATTGTGTGTCCGAGGGTCCGTGAAGATATCTGCGGATATTTAAAACACGGTGTAAATTACCTTGTTTCAAGTCATCAACAGACAATACTTTCAAATACTGCCCTCTCTTGTTTCTTCTCTCTGGTCTTGCAGGTTGCAGCACATGGACTTTGTCAAACCTTCAAGTTCCTAAGCACTAACAAGCTCATTCTTCATTCAGCAAATGAATCAAATTGCATTTAAGGCTTGACGTCTGTCTTTGCGTTCTCTGTTCATGATAAAGCTGGTCCCACTCCCACTGGGCGTGTTCCTGGAAACTCTCAACGGACCTTTTGAATCTTGAAATTTGTCAAAGTAACAAGAAACCTTTTCCAATATGGACTTAACTGGTGATGGATCGTAACAACTACCCACTTGCTTAATTGTGTCAGTAAATCAAGTTCCACTGTTTCTCCACTCTGTGTGTGTGTGTGTGTGTGTGTGTGTGTGTGTGTGTGTGTAGTTGTTAGGGATGCTGGACATGTCCGTTCCAGTGGTGGCTAAGTTCAGGCGTCTGCTGGACAGTCTGCCCAGGGAAACGCTGCCTGATGTGGTCGCCTCCATGATCCGAACCTCAAACAAGGAGAAACTCCAGGTGAGGTGACACTTTCGATGTGTGTGTCAGTAAAAAACGAGCACTATCAGCTGCTCTGAAATGTCGTGCAGGCTCATAGGGAGCTTGTATGAATCCTTGAAGCTTCTGCTGACTGGGGCGAGAGACACAAATACAAAGTGTTGATTTCCAAAACATAAATGACCGGTGCTTTATTTACCGTCTTGTGCTGTGAAGGTCTTGGATGCGGTGAGCCTGGAGGACCGTTTTAAGACGGCTCTGTCCATGTTGACCAGACAGATAGACGGACTGAATCTACTGCAGAAGACCAGGAAGAAGAGTCCTGATAATGAGAAGAGGGTAACTGACGTCTGCATTTTGGTGTGTGTGTGTGTGTGTGTGTGCACAGTGTATACCTCATGATCTCTCATCGTCCAATCAGGTGTTATCGGTGCGTAAAGGTGGTGTGTTCCCAGGCCGGCAGTTCAATGTGGACGAGGAGGATGAAGATGATGGAGATGACACCTCCGTCCTGGAGAGGAAGATTCATGCAGCCAACATGCCTGAAGCTGCTCTCAGAGTTTGTCTGAAAGAGCTCAAGAGGTGAGCTTTCTTTTTTTTTTTTTACCTAAATCTTAAAACTTATTATGAGTAAGTAAGGTTTATTTCAAATACTTCACACATACAGCCCCTGGACTGTAGTCAAAGACGGAAGACATGACATGAGCTCAGTTATATCGCCCCCTGGTGGCTGGCTGCGGTATAGGTCACAAAGTCCTCCATGTCCACATATAAGACATTGACCAAACTACACACGTCTTTTTCAAAATTGGCATCTGTCATTTTAAGGTAGTTCTTATCACACTCATGGGTGTTCTATTTTTCCATAAGTTTGCTTTTATTCTGGTTTGAATAAGCAAAATGGTGGCACCCGTATCTGGGATATTTAAATTTTGTACAACGAGATGAAGTGGAGACACGTTGTCCTTCTTTATATTCACTCTATACTTACAATTTAATGTAGGTTAATTTGTGGTTTTGCACAAAACTCCACATGAAAGTTGTAAAGGGATGTTGTGATGGGTGGAGATATGTAAGAGCAACTGCTCCAAACCAGTGAGGCGGCAGCAGCCGGTAGTCAGAACAAACACGAAGCAGTGCTCTTCTTAGCGTGCACGTTTTTTTCACGAATTCACTCATGAATGGAGTTGGGATTGGACCAATCACAAAGCAAGCAGACACAATAACAAAGCTTCACGGATGACCTCCGTCTTCCTCTATTCTTCTACTTCTATGTTTTTTTTTTGCGTTCTGTTATCTTGGACTGGTGCAGATAAGTGGAGGACGTGAGCCGGACAGTGAGCGATCAGACCTCAGGCTGCAGACGCACATTAACGCCAGATGTAAATGCAATCAGGCTAAAATGTGAAAAGAATCTGGATACGAGACACATTTTCGCAGCAGATGTAAACGCAGTCAAAGACATTTGCAGCTGCTTTTGTGTACTTCATGCAGATCAAGTATTATTGAATTAAATTGAGATCCCTTTTTCTGAGAAGAAAAGTCAAACATTAGTAAGAATCCAACATTTTAAAGCTTTTGAACCGTCTTTAGCACTTTTGATCTTTTAAATCACCGCTCTCATGTGGTTTAGTCTTAAATAATAAAAAAAAAGACCGATCTGTCACAAACAACAGGCCCAGATGTTCAAATGAATCTTTGTCATCTGTTTTCAGATTGAAGAAGATGCCTCAGTCCATGCCTGAGTCTGCCCTGACCAGAAACTACTTGGATCTGATGGTTGAGCTGCCGTGGAGTAAAAACACTAAAGGTAAATGAAGGTGACCTTTTGAAACATCCAGGTCGGCAGGTAAAAAACCTCTTTGTGCTCTTTAGCTACTTTGAACCACAGCTTTATTGCTTTGCTGCTGCCGAAAGATTCATTTCATATTCAAAAGGAATGCTTCATGTTTTAATTCTGAGTAATGTTTGACATGTGGTGACTGAGAGATTGTTGTGATAACTGTGTTAAATACTTCAGTCAGGATCTTACTGATGCAGTAATTTGCTCAAAGTACGGCTGGAGCTTTTGAAACCATTTGAATATTAACTGTTAATGATCAATGAGCTTCTCTTTTAAGATGTTCATCGCTTAAGTTGACTCACGATTTAATTCATGATATTAACTGAACAAATAGTTAAATGTGATCTAATGAATATTTTCATCTACCTAATGATTCCAGAAATCTCTCTCTCTATGTATCGCACAACTCGGCTTTTGTAATGTTTAGAGCCCGTGGAAGTGCAGTGATTGAATAAACATGTGCTTTGTTGCAGTGGCGGTTGTTTTTACAGTTTCAGAAAGAAATCTGCAACCAGCATCAACACCAAAAATAGATTTGTGTCAGAAAAGACTAAAATTCTTGTGCTTTTACTTTGTAGACAAATTGGATTCTATGTGTGTCTGTTGCCAGGTTGACAGATCAGCTCCTGCAGCACCTGTGGATGTGTCCGATATTGTGGAATAGAGTCAAATGTAAATTTGTAAACATCTTGCCAATGGGTCAGATCTGTCATCCTGGAACTCTCACGTCTAAATGTGAACCCAGAATCATTTCTATTTTAATTTCATGCTGATCAAATTACTCGGACGGAAAGTGCGGTGCTCCACACAAAGGAGATGACGTTTATGTGGTGTCCAGCCACAGTAACGATGACGGCCCACTGCCAGCGGATCTCACAAACGGACTTGTATTGTACAAAGACCCACAGTCACCACTTTGCATTGTTTCTCTGTCTGTGCAGACCACAGACTGAACCGTTGATAAGTAACAGGGCAAAGTTTATTCAGTTGCAGGGTTCGGAGGTTAGAAACAGATTATGAGCTGCGAATAAACCTTAAGTGCTTTTATATATCGGTTTGGGAGAAACATCTTTCCTTGAACAGACGGACAGGGGGACATCTTTCATCTTCTCTGGTGCGTGTGTGTGCTTTGTGTTTTTTCATTATTAGCTGCAGCTGCTGGTTTCTAAAGCTCCACCTGGTAGTAAACTCTCATTTTCTACTGTCCAAGCTTCCGTCGTATTTTCTCGAGTTGCAGTAAATCTCTCCCCGGTTCTCTGTCTTCACCACCGCTCACTTTAATGCTCTCTCCTTGCTTTCTTTCACCCGACTCGCACCTCCTCAGACTGCCTGGACATCCGATCTGCTCGCACTCTGCTGGACAACGACCACTATGCCATGGAGAAGCTGAAGAGGCGTGTGCTGGAGTACCTGGCTGTCAGGCAACTCAAGACTTCACTCAAGGTGCTGCAGCCTATTAAATATATATAAAGGCAAATCTTATGTGTTATTAGGGTTGCAAAATTCCAGGAATATTCAAAGTTGGAAACTTTCCATGAGAATTAACGGGAATATACGGGAATATAAGGGAATTAACGGGAATTAACGGGAATAAACTGGAAATTTTGTGGGTAATTTATACTAACTGTATTTACCTTGTCATATACAGACATAAATATAAACATTTTGTTTTGTCATAAGCTGGTTTGAGCCCTGAGGAAACTTTGGGCACTTGACTATATGCTTCTGCATCTTTGTGGCATTCTTAACATAGGTCTTTGCACAGTATTTGCAAATGTACACAGCCTTTCCTTCTACATTGGCTGGGGTGAAATGTCTCCACACATGAGATAGTGCACGTAGCATTGTTCTGTAGAATAAGATGAGAAAAAAGCTTGTAAAAAACACTAATGCAATGCCAGAGATATAAATAGTTAGCTAAACAATTGGAATCGTCTTTAAAAATATTTTACAATTGATGGATAAATGAATAGAAATAGGCTAGATGAACAATCCTCAATCAGCATGCTGATATATTTTCCCCAGTAATATCATCAAAATTTCCCTGACTAGTCCTTGGGCTAATGCAGTAGTGTGCAGGATGCTGGGAATTATCTGAGCATGTGATGGAAGAATGCACAGTGCAGGGTTGAAATTCAATGTGCAGCGTGTGCTGCATTCCATACATCTTTAAAATAGAGTTTTGAATGACGTTTTTATTGCTCAGCTTTTAATTTGCGGTAATTTTTTTTTTTCAAAATTCCCAAAATTGCCGAGCTTAACTTCCCATGGAAGGTTTCCGGAAATTTACCGAAAATTTTCCGCCCCTTTATTTCATGCCTCACATGTGTTCCCCCTGTTTTGCCTTCAGGGCCCGATTCTATGCTTTGTGGGGCCCCCAGGAGTCGGTAAGACCAGTGTGGGACGCTCCATCGCCAGGACTCTGGGCCGAGGGTTTCACCGCATCGCTTTAGGAGGCGTCTGTGACCAGTCGGACATCCGAGGACACAGGTAGGCTCAGAGCGACTCCACAGGAGGGTCTGGAACAGCAGATGTTTTGGAGAAGAGGAGTTTATCTTTATTGAATTTGATGGTGCTTCCTTTTTTCATTAGCAGAAGGAAATATAGTAAGTTAGTCTCAGGACACAGATAATTGAAGCACAGGATATAACGGTGTCCCACATCAGTTGCTGTTTTGATGGTGTAGTCGAACTCAGGACTCTCTGCTGCTGAGTGGAACATGAACTCCTGTGGTAAAACATGTAGATAACATGTCAAACACGATCACAATCACACTGACAAACAATAAGAAAGACTAGAAAACCACAAGGGGAATTATTAGGATGGAAGCAGCTTGTGAGCATTTAGATTTTTCATGCATGAATTTCTAGGTCTTTGGCAAGTACGACTTTCCCACCAAGGGATTCAAACCCGGGACCTTTGTGCCGCCACAGTACGTGACTGACTGTGTCACTGGGGAGACGCGTTTTCCACAAACCTTCTCACATCTCAAGGCAATGACAGCAAACGTGCAGAAGTCTGAAGAAGTTTTAAAGATTTTCAGAAAATATCAGATGTTCTGCTGGTTTTGTTTTTGTCATCAATTAATTTGAAGTTTGATCAAACATTTGGCGAAATGGAAAACGCTGTGCGTACAGTAATAAATACAGAGTGACACTGAATGACACATTGGTGGACATATCTGAACACAACAGATATTGGGCCTCATTCACCAATTTCTCCTGAATAATTCTCTTAAATCGGTTCTCAAGAAGTTTTCTAAGAAACTTGGCGCATTCTCAAACTGCAGAATTGTTTGCATCTGTGTTCTTATATAGATTAATATAACAGGTCTTCGTAAGTTCCCAATAAACTTTGACAAATGCCCCATCAACGCCCATAGAAGAGCCTCAGGCTGCGGTGCCGTGTGCATCTCAGAGTTCATCTCAGATTGCAGATCTTGGCATTTTAAAGGAAGAATAAAGAATAAACATCGCTCTCAGTCAGATGAGAAACGTGTGTCGGACATACCAACAGCGGGGGGGACAAGAGATAAAGATGAAAGTTCTTTAATGGTCGATTTTCCTATTTGCTCAAGTGAAAACTAAAACCATTCTTCTAAAGACGCTCACTTCTGGTAGATTTGTGGTTGATTTTATTATTTGTTTTAACCTCAGAAGCTGCACATTTCATGCCTTTTAAATCCTAAACACTTAAAGATCCCTTGCAGTCGGTAATTTGACACCGAGTTTCTGTTTCACACGTCCAACACAACAGGAGACATGTTCTCACCTTCTGGGAACCTGCTCGTGAGGAGGGGGGGGCGCAGAGAGAGGAACCACCGCTCACATGTTGTCATCGTCTTGGTTTACACGCTCGCACGATAGAATCTCGTTTGAATTCTGTGACGGTGACCTGCTCAATCCTCACATGGATTCATTTGGACATTACACTGAGCTGCTGGAGTCGATTTAATGTCCAGTTCGACTGATTCAGATATTTCCGAGCACGTGTTCGAGCATTGACTGTGACACGGAGGTTATGTTACCGCCCATGTCTGTCTGTTGTCTGCAGGATTAACCACTGAACAGATTTCCATGAAGAAGAACATTCTACTTTATTTGTCTGTCAGCAGGATTTCGCAAAATCGACTCAATATCTATTTATTTTGTTGACGTGTTCAGTTACACGCAGAATCTAGTCTCCCTGTTAATAGGGTTTAGTTCTGGTCAGTTATCCTGACTCTTGCTGAGGGTTAAGAACAGAGGATGTTGCACCTTGTTAAGTCCTATCAGACAAATTGGAATTTGTGAATATGGGCTATACATGTTAAATTTGATTGATTTAACATGGACCAAGAAGGAACCCATTAAATGTCAGTGCAGATCCAGGATTCTTTCTTGATTAAAACAATCAGGTACAATCAGGGGACTGATATCCATGAGTGTGTGGAATCTGGTGCAGCCTGATTGAATGTAAGGGGGCGTGGTGGAGGTCTGCAGTCTTTCTTGTGCCTCGTTATGTGATAAAGGCCTAATTGACGTCACCTTGACATTATATATATCTGCCTATATTTGCTTTTAGCTGTGGAATACAGTTTTGTACTTTCGGAGCCTTTAGCTTGTTTGAATCCGAGAGGAAACCTTTACTCCGGACCTCAGCAGTTCATTCCCTGCCTCTGTCTCCAGACGTACGTATGTAGGGAGCATGCCCGGTCGCATCATCAACGGCTTGAAGACGGTGGCTGTAAATAATCCTGTCTTCCTGTTGGATGAGGTGGACAAACTGGGGAAGAGCCTTCAGGGAGACCCTGCAGCTGCTCTGCTGGAGGTGAGTCTGCTCTTCTTCCGTCTGGAACCTCCCCCTTTGCTAATAAGGACTCATTACTCCTCTAATTGTTTTTGTCCTTTGCTGTTCTTCAGTTTCTTCACTTTTCCATCTAAGTTTGATTTAGTGTGAGGAACTGAAACCAACGTCCGTATGTTTCCCGAGGTCCTGGATCCGGAGCAGAATCACAGCTTCACAGACCATTACCTCAACGTGGCTTTCGACCTCTCCCAAGTGCTCTTCATCGCCACGGCAAACACCACAGCAACCATTCCCCCGGCCCTGCTGGACCGGATGGAGGTGCTGCAGGTTCCAGGTGGGTTCAGGTTCAGGTCAAACATATCCAATAGATTCACTGACCCTTCTGTGTATCTAGAATAAGATTCTGATGGATTTTACATTTTTATCCAGTTTTCACACTTCAATTCTTTATCTGAATGTTTTGACAAGGTTCAGCTCAACTGTTTTGACCTGGGTTTGTTTTTTCTGGTCTTGAGGTTTGCAGATCGCTTTTCCTGTGTAGTTGTAAAAGTCTTCTGGCAGTTTTCAGACTCAACTGAGGATTTTAAAATCAGATATAAGGTTTTAAGCTGTGGGCATTGCCCTGGTGTTTCTCCTCTGTGACTGAGTGTGGATCTGAGAGTGGATCTTCCCACTTTACCTTCTCACAGCACAATTTAGCTGTGAAACGTGGGGCAAGCTCCTCCCAAACTGACCTGAGCTGAGAGATCATCTTACTTCTGCACTTAAAGTTTGAGCTAACGGGTTAAGTTCATTTATTAGGTTAAGGTAACAAAGAAAGATCATTTTACGGATTAAGCCTTTATTGATGAGACAGAGTGAAGATGTGCAGCAGAGAACCGAGTTGGAACGCTTCAAGCCTCCAGACCTGAGGAGCCCACTCGTTCACCATCAGTATAAAGGACGACTCCGACAACTTTACACGTCAAAGTCTCTGTGCAGGTGTTGGACAGCACAGCTGCGTACGCCGAAGAGAAAGTCTTCTCGTGGCTCCGCAGGGACATGTGTTGGGTCTGATGAATTGTCGACGGGGGATGAAATATACCAAGTTTGAAAAGGGGGAGTGTGAAGTGAGAGAGAAGTGAGATCACCAGACCTCTGCTCCTTATCTCCTGACACTCAAGTCAGGAGGGCACTCTTTACATCTTTGACCTGCACCTATTGGACGGTACAAGCTGTCAATCACTCTGTGTCCATGCATCATCTACTTGAACATCATCCTGTAGTGAAGAAGACTTGAAACTGATGCTATATTGAGAAGCAGAGTAATTTTCTCATAACCTTCTATACAAACAACCATGGAGTCGCCCTCTGCTGGTCATTTGAGAGAAAATATGTTTCAGGCACTTCAGCTATGGCTTCACTTTCTGGACCTGAATCCTTCGACCATTTTTATATCCAATCTATGGACTAAACTGTTGATGGTCAAGTTGCATTGTGGGTAATACAGGTGCCAGATTTTGGCGAGGAGATGTGTAGAATAAAGACTGATCACATCTCTGGTTCTTCTTCTTTAGTTTTCCACTGTGTATTGTTTCAGGCTACACTCAGGAGGAGAAGGTGGAGATAGCTCATCGTCACCTGATCCGAAACCAGCTGGAGCAGCACGGACTAACACCTCAGCAGCTGCATATACCACAGGACACCACGCAGGCCATAATCAGCAGGTAAGTAACTATAGAAGTGCTCCGTCAACTTCTTACTCGTGGTTTTTCTGCAGGAACTGACGATGACAGACCGCTCACTCAAAACTGTTTTTCCAGGTTGATAAAGGAACATTTTAACATTTTGGGGAAATGCATTTATTCATGTTATTTGCTGTGATTATTATACAGTAAAAACGTTGATACCACTTCTGACTTTCTGTGAAATATGTCTGTGGACCCCCAGGCGCTGATGAGCTTGGTTTGGCCTAGACTCCTGAATGCAAGGAGGAAACTAAATCTCTGACTCGGCGCCTGTGAGGTTCACTTGATGCAATATCTCATTTGTTTAATCGCTACAAAGATCAAAAAAGGAAAAATGTGAGGTTGTTTTATGCAGATATGGGGTTTGGACTTTTTCTTGGCAGGGCACAGGGGCTTCTTGGAAGTCTGGCTTCTCTGGACTCTAGGAATATTTGTATGAGGATGAATAAGGAAGCTTGAGAGGAGCGATTTAAGTGGAGCCAAATAATCAGTGGCGTCCTCTGGATCTCATGCAGAGCTGGCAGTGAAGTGCGTTCAGGCTGCATGTGTAGCAGCTCTGAGAAACCAGAGGCAACACGGAGAGATGATAATGATAAAAGCAGCTTCATGAAGAAGTAGCTGTGGACAGCTGTGTCCAAACGGCTGAGACATTCCAGGGTCTTTAGAGGGGTCGAGAAAACTAGTTTGAAAGCTTTTATTGCCAAGTTGTTAAACTGTTGAACTGGAGAAACTCTCACATTGATCTTGATTTTCCAGGGAATAATTCATGGATCTTTATAAAAAAATAATCAGGCACATTGAAGGAGCTGATCTCAATGAGTGAGAATTTGAGAGATGAACTGGATGAATGTTTTTCTCACATTACATTAAAGTCCTCAGATCGATGTAGTCTTCATATATAATGTGTTCACTGCTGAGCTGCTGCTGTTTCCCCAGTGCAGGACAGTCCCAGTGTGTGTGGAGGCGAGCGCTCGGCCAGCTGGCAGCTCTCATCTGAGACCAACGTGAAATCGTATCATTGAATTGTCAAAAGGTTCAGTGTGTTCTGAACATATTTCTCTCAGAGTCGCCTTTTGATTCAGAACATCAATGGGCCTCCTGTTTCCTGTTCCTGAGTTTACACTGATCTGTCCGTCACCGTCACTTCTTCACATTTCATTTCTGATCGTCCAATTATCAAACACGGCACCAGAGTGATTTTCCTGGTGATCTTCATGAATTCAGTGAACACTAATCCAAACAGCCTGATTGATGATGAGCGTCATGCTTCCTGCCGACCTGCGGAGCGCCTCTGTAACACCCTCAGGTCTGGTTACTATAGAAACAGCCAAAAGCCGACAGCTTGATGCTCGTCCTCCGGAGGAGACGCTCCCTGCTCCACTGGCTGCTTCTCTTTAAATAGTAATGATTCAGCAGATTCAGGAACCAGTGTCCGGCTGCTACATGAAGCAGACTTTGGTTTTGCAGTGATTTCGATTTTCTTTTTGCCATTTTGTCCTCTCGTGATGCTTAATGTGTCTGATTCAGATCCACATGATTCTTAGTTTCAGTCAAGAGGCCGTCACTACAGTCACAGTTCACACTGTGTGCACCAACACTGATGTGATTGAGTTTAGCGCTGTGAGAAAAGAAAAGAATTAAAAGAAGACTATGATTCAGTTACTTAAACATGGTTAATTTTATTATATCAATCTTATTGATCATCAGAGGGATCATAGAGACCAGTTTTCACCTTCATTTATTAAATCATCATTACTTTGAGTAGTTTCAATAACAGATTGAATTGTAATTGAAACTCAAAAATGTATCTTCAATTCATGGTCAAAATGGCAGTTTTATCTATTTCCAATTCAATGTACACCTCAGTAAAGTGAAGGGTTTGGAACTGCTGTCTGAAACCAGTGTAGATCTTTCATTTGTGTTTCATTTTCATTTACCCTGAGCTGATAACATCTGTACTGACGTTTACACCTCTGCAGAAATCTGTTACCTTTATATAGATTCCAGGTTTATTCAAATAGACCCTGTCGCTGCAGAGATACACACCAATCCCTCTGTTTGTTTGTGTGTCTGTGTTTGTTGTAGGTACACGAGAGAGGCAGGTGTGCGCTCCCTCGAGAGGAAGATCGGGGCCATCTGCCGCGCGGTGGCCGTGAAGGTCGCTGAAGGTCACAGAGTTGCAAAGACAGAAGCTTCCGTCCCAGAGGGGCCTTTAGAGCAAGGAGGTGAGTCTGTGCTTGAACCCCGCAGCCTCCCTGTGTCGGGTTTTCTCCCTGACCCGTCACACCGACGATCCTGTGTTTGAGCAGAAAACGATTCTCTGTCAAAGATGGAGAGGAAACATCCCGACCCTGAACTTCAGAGATGCTCAACGACCACAAGAGAATAACAGAAATCTAAAGAGCAGGCTGGAGTTCAGAGAAACACAGAAAAAGAAAGCAGTAGAGTTCTGGAATAAAGATCTAAGGACTGATGAAAGTAAAGAAGAAAGTGTGGAGGCAAAAAAAAGGAGCAGTTCCTGATCAAAGTCAAACATCGTGGTTCTGTTATAGCTGGAGCACGTTCATCTATACGTTTGTTTAACAATAGATTCACAGATTGTTTCCTATTTTGCACAAGAATCACAATCATGAAACAACACAAAAACACAGGAGGTCAAAGGTCACAATCTACGTTCAGGAGAGGTTTTATGAAATAGAGGAATATTCCAGATAAATCTTTGTAGACGTGATCACAAGTGACGGATCCCTCTCGACAACATGAGACTCCAAAGTGAGAGAATTAAACTTTCTCTCTGGTGACCACAGAGTCGGCAGTGAGGTAATGAGCCGTATCTCCTGTTCCTGTCATGCACGGTGTTTACACAGCAGAGGAGACAATTACAGCCGCCTGGCACAAGGTGGTGCTAGTGAGTCTCAATGGAAATCAATAAAAGTGCAGAAAGAAGAACCTTGAGTATTCAACATGGCACTTTAATGAGTGTGGATTTACAAAGTGACGTTGGGCCTGTTTACGTGTGTGTAATTCAAGTGGTATCATTAGAAAACAGTTTAATATCTCCGCTGTGGGACGTCGGATCCTCGTAAGCACAACATGATGTTTCAGTGGCTGTGTAATGAGCTGGAAAATGTGCAGCCAGCTGCTCCCCAGTAGAAAATAAAGCTCCTGGCAGCAGCTTTTATTTGGGGACGGGCTCTTTTATATATTATCTCCTCCTCATCTGCTTTTCATACTAAAAGCACAAGCCAAGGTTTGTTTGTTTGTCTGTCGAACTCCCACGAGATTAGAACGTGTCTCCAGGTGATTGTGATGAAAACAGCAGATCTCGTTGCTGTGAACCATAAAACATTGTGAAGGATGAAAATGAATTTAGTTCGAGAGAAATGAAAGAGGAAGAGACCGAAGAGAACAGAGCTGTGGTTTGCATGTTTCCATGGAGATGCTCTGTGTTTATGTACGTCTCCATATTTGGTTTTCTGTGCATCTTTGCATAACGTCATCGTGTGTGTGTGTTTGTATAAACAGCTGATTTTCCAGGCTCAGTCTCTCTCTCTCTCTCTCTCTCTCTCTCTCTCTCTCTCTCTCTCTCTCTCTCTCTCTCTCTCTCTCTCTCTCTCTCTCCCCCCTCCCAGTAGAACACACACCTCAGCCCAGGAACAACAGTCCACTTAAAGTGAATCAGGAAGTTCACACACTCATAGATGTTTGTTCTTTAAATCTACCAGACCCATAAATTATTCACTGGCAAATTGGTGAAAGTGTCAAAAGCATCTTGCAATGTTACAGAAAGTTGGAAAAAATAAAACTTGCTCTCCTGGATTTTAATGGATTCTTTTTGGGCCCATGTCCCTTTTGAACAACTCGAGTCCAGAAACATGAAAAACAGAAACGTTTATTCTGGCACCTCCATCGACTCCTGAGACAGTTTCATTGGAACCTGGTGTGAGGACGGAGAACCGGCCAAAGAAAAACACTTTGACATTTGGATTTGTTTAAGAATTTTTTGGTCTCACTGACCTGTGATGGCCGGTCGGCCGTTTTTCAGCCACTTCCTGGTTTGGTGACGACGTGTCGCTCTGTGATTGGAGGCTGTGAAGACGCCTTCCAGCTGTTTGACACTTTGCGCTGCTGCAGCTGCTGAACTGATGTTGCTGCAGATGAGCGGTGGCTCCACTCCGACCTCAGGGGGCAGATCTCTGATCTACAGTGACACCAGTTGAACTGATTGTGTGTGTGTGTGTCTGTGTGTGTTTTTTCAGACAAGGCGGCGGCCCCCCCAGAGATGCCCATTGTGATCGACCACATCGCCCTGACAGACATCCTGGGCCCTCCGCTGTTTGAGATGGAGGTGGGCGGGGTCAAATCCAGCAGCCGCTCCAGCTGTCATCATACACTATAATGTGGAATATGATATGATTCTCTTTTCCTCTCATATCTTCTCTTCTCCTCCCTCGACACATCACTCACTCTGCCTCATGCATTTTCATCTCACGTCTCTCTCAGGTCATGTCGGCCTCATGTTTCACTTCATTCCTGAATCGTTCTCCCGATTATTCCCCCGAATACAGTTTTACAGATGTTTAAATGTATATCTGTGTGTGTGGTTTGGAAGGTGTCGGAGCGGTTCATCCTGCCCGGCGTCGCTCTGGGTTTGGCCTGGACGCCGCTCGGGGGGGAGATCATGTTTGTGGAGGCCAGTCGGATGGAGGGAGAGGGTCAGCTCACTCTGACCGGTCAGCTGGGAGACGTGATGAAAGAGTCCGCCCATCTGGCCATCAGCTGGCTCCGGGCCAACGCCAAAACCTACCAGCTCACCAACAGTGAGTTCTCACACACACACACACACACACACACACACACACACACACACACACACACACACACACACACACACACACACACACACACAGATGTAAATGTAGTACATGCTGTAATAGAGATACAAATAATCTGCAGTAAACGTGATGGAGGCAAATTAAAATGAGAGCACATTGTGTGTTTGAACAGTGGTGGGGGGGCCAGATCCTTTAGAAGGAACCGACATCCACCTCCACTTTCCTGCCGGAGCTGTCACCAAGGACGGCCCTTCCGCCGGTGTTACCATAGTAACCTGCCTGGCCTCGCTGTTTAGCAGCCGCCTGGTCAGATCAGACGTTGCCATGACAGGAGAGATCACGCTCAGAGGGCTGGTGCTGCCGGTGAGTGATCACATTTAACACAAGGATTCAAACCTTGGACACACGCTTGACTGGATTGGCCTGTCGTTCTCAGGTGGGCGGGATCAAGGACAAAGTCCTGGCGGCCTACAGGGCGGGAGTGAAACGCGTCATCCTGCCGCAGCGCAACCAGAAGGACCTGGAGGAGCTTCCAGCCAACGTCCGAGCCGACCTGGACTTCGTCACGGCTGCAAACCTGGACGAGGTCCTGAACGCCGCTTTCGACGGGGGGTTCCCTGGGACGGACCAGGCGCACACGCCCCCTCAGCTGAGCAGCAAACTGTGACAGGGCGGCGAGCGACTGGACGAGCGACTTCAAGACTGTTCGAGATTAAAAGTTACACAGACACAAGTGTTCAGACTCTAATTCAGCTCCGTGGAATTTAGCTTTATTAGCAAATTACTTATGCAGATTTTGTATTTTATTACTTGTGCAATTTTTGTGACCACTCACGACAAAGGAATTTATATTGTGGAGGTTTCTATGCAATATACGAAGGATTATTAGGGTCATGTTAAAGATTAAAAAGACATTTTCAGAATAAGAATAATTACAAGAATAATCATAATTTAATGAGGAAAATTTTAAAAAGTTGTGGTTCATTAAGAAAAAGTCAATTTTATGAGAAAAGTTATAATTTAACAAGAAAAGAGTCGAAATATCTCAAGAACAAAGAAAAATAAATTATCTAGAAAATAAGCAGCAGGAGAATTTGATGTTTTTCTCTGAAATCACTTTGTTCTTATAAAATTATGATTTCTTATTGTCATAAAATTGTGGTTTTCTTTCTCGTATGATGCCTTTAGTCTTGTAAAATTACAACTTTCTTTCTTGTAATATTATTGCTTTATTCTTGTAAAATTAAGATTTTTATTTGTAAAATTCATTTATTTTCCTGAAATATTACAACTTAATTCTCGTAATATTATGACTTTATTAACATAAGATTACAACTTTTAATCTTGTAATATTTTCACTGTATTCTCGACATTTAGGGAATAACCCTCAGTTCCGTGTCATCACGTTGACACGGAGGTAAATGTCTGTGACTCTGTTGCTGTGACACCAGGTTGTGATTCTGCTGAGGATCTGACTATCACCTGGATTATTCCTCCCACTAACATGACACACGTGTGATGTGGCAAACGTACTGACTTTAAAAACTGTGATTTCATACTAAACCACTTGTGTCTGAGTAGATAACGTTAAATTAAAGATGCTTAAAAACTTGAAATGTTGCTTTATTTCGACCACGTTAAATACACACGTGTTTGTTTGTGCACGTAAAACTGAGATAAATCCACCATGAAGCAGAACAAATGGATCCAACTCCGTTCCACAGGTCTGACATGAAACAGCATCAACTTATAACTATGAATATTTCCTTTGAACTGTTTCATCAGCCTCCATCCTGGGTTCCATCCCTTTTTTTTCCTTTTGGGATGTAACAAACGCATGAGCCTCCAGGGGGCGCTGTTTGACCTTAGAGGATTTATCAGAGCAGCTCTGCAGATGTTTCCTCTTCCTCTTCTTCTTCTTCTCCTTCTCTGCCACCACATCCATCACCATCTCCTCGTCCAGACTTTGATTCGTCTCTTCGCTCCTTCGTGGTCACGACATGAAAACCTCAGAGTTCACATGTGGCTCATGTAGGTTCTGTGTATGTGAGTCACACCCAGTCTCAGTGGAACCCCAGTATTAGAACTCCCTTTGTAGCCCCCCCCTCCCTCCCCTCTGACCACACACTCTGCTGACTAGATTACCTGAACCTCCACATAATTACCCAGAGTTCCGCTGGGCACGCTGGCAGCTCGCCCACTGCCACCAGGGTGTGGACCCCTGTGACCACATGAGGGCAGGAAAGGGGGGGATGAAGGGCGGGTTGACCCGACATGTTTAAAGACAAATCCAGACATGTCGGGTCAACCCTCCCGTCCACTTCTTCATATATAAATATTTTAGCATCGTGGACATGAAACCAGATATTTAAGAGTTTAAGTGGAGTGAAGCCCGGGAGGATCATCAGGGAGAGTTTATTATGGGTGTGTGTGTGGTTTATATTTCACTTTATAAAAATGAAAGAAGTTGGAACGTGCAGATCTTTGGAACTTACACAAGACAAACACCAGGGAGCGATCAAGATTTGGCTTCTCTTTTGGGGAGCTGTCATGTCGTCCGTCTTTAAATACAGTCGAAGGTCTCAAGTAAGAAAGAGTCAGTAATCGTACAACAATTGTTTACACTTTAATTTTGTACAGATTTAATAAATAGTGATGAGCAAAGAGTCGGCGACAGAACCAAGCAAAGCTGTTGGACCCGGTTTCCTATTCAAAATATCAGATTCTTTACTTTTGATAAATAACTTATTTAATACACAATTGTCGATTTACAAAATAAAAAGAATCCAGTTCCTAACCTCCCTGAAATCCCTGTTGGACGTGTGACCGACAGAAACTGGTCCCAGGTTCAGGCTCCTCCGTGGTTCCCTGATCTTCAGTGAATAACTTGTGATTCGTGGATGAACTGATCTGAGAACATGAAGACAAACAGAACAAGATTTTGTGAACGATATCTCTCTGCAACACCTTGAGGGAAGTCCTCTAAAGTTGGTACAAAAGTTCACTTGGACTCAAGGATGAACTGATTAGAATTTCAGTGGTCAAAGTTCACGGTGATCTCATGAGGCTGGAAAAACAAAGAATGCATCCTGAGGCTGGACTGGTCGGTGGAGACGTACAACCACAGTGTGGAATTACAGTTGTTGACATCGTAGGAATCACCGGCGCCAAAAATCCATCAGTCGGACTCTAACAAACAGAAGCTCCTCAAAGTTGGATTCAAAAACCAGACACTCAGGGTCCGAGTCGCACAATAACAGAAGGAAAGACACCAGGTATGAAAAAGATAGATTTATTTAATGACAAATTAAAACAGAAATAAAGTCAAGGAGTTGAGGGAGAGCAGCAACATGACAGACTCCACATGGAGAGAAAGGGAGAGATGATTGGCTTGACCTCCCTCCCTCCTCACAGACAAAAAGAAAAGGAAAAGACTTACCACACAAACAAAAAGGGACAGAGACAAATAGATGAGGGGGAGAAACAATCCACTTGTAAGAGGGGAAAGAAAAACACAAACCTTCAGAAGAACGACAACTTGCTTTTTAACTACAAACACTGAAGTTTAGCCACAAGTTTTACAACTGCCTTTTAACTTTGTTTTTAAAAGTCATTACAAAAATGATAATTATGATAATCTCCATTTAATAATAACAATAGCAACATTGTAACGGTAGAAACTGTCCCTCGTTCCTGGTTGGGTGATCAGTCAGTCAGTGGTTGAGGCCGACGCCGGCGTAGGAGCGAGAAGAGGAGGAAGGAGAAATGAAAGAAGAGTCTTGGAAGAGGGAAGGGAGAAAGTGAGCAGGCTTCCTGCCAAATGTCCGGCTCGCGCACACATATACATATACACACACACACACACAAAGACACACACACACACACACACACACACACACCAGGAGTTATTCACTCCGCATACAAAAAAAACAAAACAAAAATAATTAAAAGAAACAGACTTAAGAATAAACCCCGAAAAAAAACTCTGAATCAACTGAAATGCAGTGTTTCTTTTTCTCCTTGCTGTGAAAAACTAAAAACAAAACAAAACTTCCTCTCCGACACACTCAGTTCGCTGTTACACCTGTACACACACACGGCCTGTTACACAGAGACTTTAGTGTGTGTGTGAGTGTCAGGACGCCACTGATGTGTCCTGTGAAAATAAAGATTCAAGAAAAAACCCAGGGCTGACGTAGCCATCATGAATCCTTACAGTATGAGAGCAGACTATGACTAATAACTATGACGACGGTCCAATGCACAACCGTTAGCCTGTGTGTGTGTGTGTGTGTGTGTGTGTGTGTGTGTGTGTGTGTGTGTGTGTGTGTGTGTGTGTGTGTGTGTGTGTGTGTGTGTGTGTGTGTGTGTGCTGGAGGGAAACCATGAGGAGGCTCCAGGAACCTTCAATGCCGATCAAAGGTTTCGGTCCTGGACAGAACCGTGTGGGTGCTACAGTCGTCCAGGCCTGTGGCTGACGATTCCAGTCGCAGCATCAGTGTCACAGGTGGACATAAAAATCCAAATGGTGGACTCCGGGGTCCAGCGCGAGCCACAGCCGTGGTTCCGGTCCTACTTAGTTTAACGGTAACCAGGAGGTCCGACGGGCACGAGGGGGGGGGATTACTAACAGAAAGAAGCTAGACCGCTGGCGAGCTACCTAGCCCTGACCGGGAGTCCACGTGGAAACTATAGTTCGAGCCGTCCTCGGTGCGTGCGGCCGCCACAGAGCTGCTCAGCGGCGAGCGGCCTCCGGCGTCCTGCAGCTGCAGCGTGTGAAATGTGTGAGGATGAGGAAGAGGAGAAAGAGAGAGACACTGAAACATGAGTGGGGGGAACTCACTCCCAGGGAGACGTGACAGAGAAATGAGAAGTTTGACGAGCGAGTTTTACAGAACAGCTTCTCAGTTTGTGTCTGTGTGTATGACCGAGAGGACGAGACAGCGTGTGCGTGCACGAGTCTCACATACAAGTTTGTGTGTGTGTAGAAGTCTATAACCATCATTACAGTTATGTCCTTGTGTTTATTATTCCTCCACTCATTCATCCATCCATCCACTCATCCACTCATCCATCCATCCCACCCACCCCCTGGGCCTCCACGGCTGCCCGATCTGACAGTCCAGTTCCACGTCTCTAGGGGTGGGGCAGAGAGGGGCGGGGCGCTGTGAGGTCACAACTTATTTGACCCCCTAAAAAATGCCCCCTGACAATCTGTAACTGTTTGACCCTCTGCTCTTCAAAAAGTTCTTAGCACATGGAGATGGTGACGTTGATGCCCAGGTTGCCGTTCTCAGCGAAAAGCTGCGCGATGGACGTGTCGAACACCAGGCAGTCGCTGTTCATGATGGCCGTGGCGATGCCCTCGTGGATGGAGCGCGGCGTGGCCTCCCAGGTCAGGCGGCGCCGGTGACCGTTGAGCTCCAGCCGGTAGGCGAAGTTCTCCGCCTGCTTGCGAGTGCCGATGAGCTGCACGATGGCAAAGAACTGCTGGTGGCCGTCGTACTTCTCCTGCTTCTCCAGCACCAGCATGAAGTGGAAGCCGAAGCACGACTGCATCATCACCCAGTCCACCGCTCCAGGGAGGTTGATGTCCGTGGCCAGGAACACAATGTCCTCCCCCTGCACAGACACACACAGGAGATGAACTGGTTAACAAAGCTACACAATCATTAGAAATCTCTGAAGCTCTAAGCTTAAGTTTTAGAGCCACTAAAACCCAGTAACTGCTGACTTGTTTACGTGTTACCTCTGACAAGGAGGTGATGTTTTTAATCTGTTTGTTTGTTTGTTTACAGGATTACGCAAAATACACTCAACTGTAATTCACAGTGAGGTTTATATGATCAGTTATTAAATAAAGGAATGAAAATCAGGCAGAAATGAGCATAGATCAGTTCCTGCAGAAAGGGGTTGAGTCTACTTAGTGAAAGAAGTGAAGTAGAAAATGACCTGCAGTGTGGTGATGGACTTGTGCTGGTGCATCAGATGAGGCATGACGGCGTCCAGGGAGCCCTGCCACTTGCAGGAGGCGCCGGGGCAGGGGCAGGAGTACGGCCGGAACTCGCACAGCTCTTCGTGCTCCGTCTTGTCGGTGTGGGGCAGGGTGACTTCGCAGCCCGACGAGGCGTACTTGCAGGGGAAGAGGACCGAGTTGGCCACCTTCTCCATGGCCAGGTTCCTGATGGAGCCCAGGGGACCTCGGCAGGTCGGGCAGCAGGTGAGCTTGGGCCGGCAGTTGGAACATACCTGGAAACGGAACACGCATTTGAGATTGAGATTTACAGACAGATGATCGTCTCTACTGGTCTCTGAGAGTTCAGCTGGACTGTACGTACCAGGTGCCCGGACTGACACTGCAGGATGGGGGGTAAGACATAGTCGAAGCAGACAGGGCACTCGAACAGACTGGCCAGGTCACTGTTGGAGGCTGTGGTGCCCGACAGGGTGGGCACGCGCTGGGAGGGGGGGCACTTGGAGGTTCCTGTGGGCAGCGCGGTGGCAGTCTGGCGACTCATTTCTGGTGGGGAGAGAGAGAGAGAGGGTTCTTCAGCGGAACAAACACTTTCACCAGCTCATTGAAGTTGTAAACAGGATTTCTGGAACATCTTGTCACACACATGCAAACAGTGATCTCAGACCAGCCGGCCTTCGTCCACACGTCTACCAGCACTTTGGATTCTGAGATGAAGCATTTACATGAATATGGATTCAGACATTTTGAATGTAGATGTCACTTCATAACTTTTTTATGAGAAAAAAAAACCCAGACACATTTGTATTGAATACAATAGTGATACAGGTGTGCGTGTGTGTGTAGCTGTTTCGTATCACGCTGTGCAGTTGCCGTGGTAACAGGTTTGTGGTTAGGTATGTGTTATGTCTGTGGAGCAGAGCAGAGGGTAGAGAGGAGGCCGGTGAGGGCTGGAGAATAATAAGGTATGTGTTGAGGAAGAGGAGCGGGGGGAGATGAAGTGAGGAATCCAGCATGACGTGTGTTTTTAAAAAAGCTTCAAATTGAAAGGCAGTGTCCAAACGCAGAGGATGGTGAGGAGATTTTAAAAACAGGAAGGTGAGGAGGATGTTTCTCGGGTCAGAAGTAGAGGAGTTTGGGTGGGATGACTGTGCGTGCCGGTGACCCCGCCTACTCTGCTACCCGGCATTGTTCATCCTTTTTATAGCCCTGCCCACAAACAGAGGCAGCTCAGGGAGACGCAGAGGAGGGAGAGAGAGAGAGAGGAGAGGGGAGGGAGGGGAGGATGAAGTGTGTGGGAGGCGAGGACAGCAGAGGAGAATCAAGTGGTGAGATAGTGCAGCAATGTGCAGACAGACAGGACATCAGCTGTGCTGCCACTTCTCAGCTAACAGCTAATTTAACCATTTAGAAGGAGACATATCATATGAACATATTCAGGTTTATAATCTTCATTTGTGTCATCACTTGAACAGGTTCAGAAAACACATGACTTTCCTCTAACTGTTCATATCTCGTTTCTACCTCAGTCTGAAACATGTGGATTTAGCACCCGTCTCTTTAAGGATTGTAAGGGGTTATCTGCTAGGTGTGCATTATGTCATGTGACATCACGATGGTGCAGATTTTTTATTTACAAATTCTCTGGCGTTTCTGTTTACTTCAGAACATGGGGAGTGTTAGTAAGCGGATCGTGTTGGAGCTGGAGCTGCTACCAAGCGGACCAATCACAGCTCTTGTCTGCGTCGCCTTGACTTGTAGTTACATTTTTGTGGAGTTGCACGTCAGGTACGGCGTAGGGGTCTGCGTAGGGTACACGTCTAAGCATAGGCTGCGGCGTAGCTTCAACGCAGAAGCATGACTTGGCCCCAAGTCTAGCGTGGTAGCTAGCAGCATTACCAGCAGGCTGCAGAGCTACACACTGGATCTATTGAGAGACATTACAGTCAAGCAGACGCAGGGACAGTTAAACACATCTGCTGTGGGGAAGACACTGTCTTAGCAGCTATATATAGAGCTTCTTAGCCTGGCTAGCATGCTAGCACAGTGGGACCAAATTAGCTCAGAACATTCTGCTAGGCCAAGGCCATGGTCACAGTCAGCTAGCATGCGACAGAGATATCTGACATGAGAGTATCTTTAAACAGCTGTCACCAGTTTGGCTAATCCAGCTTGAAGACAATGCTATGATTGTGATCAGAGGGGAAGTCGTTTCCTGTGGTTGTGTAGCTTCCGTAACTACGTGCAAATCTTGTGTATATTTAAATTCATGCAATCCATATAAAATACTTGGATACCTTAGATTGATGTTTGTATGATAACACATTTTTCTGTCTGACATTTCATTGAGCACTCCTGTTCACACTGCATATATTCCTGGTGTTTTCATTTGCTTAGCTATTTAATACCTTTCTACTTATGCTTCCATTTTTATTATCACTTTTGCTGGGATACAGTCTGACGGTTGTTCGAGGCGATTGGTTTTCATCTTCGTAGTTTTACTGAAGGGCTAATATCTATATCTAGCTAGCTTTAAATTAACCATAATCTTATTTAGACAGTTAAATCTATTTAAGACTCGGTACATAAATGAAGTACGTACATATGTAAAATTCAGATTGACTTTGAGACAGAAACTCTGTTGCTTAAAAAAGCCTTGATATGTTTAAGATGCATCAATTTATCCCGACAGAGGACATCTGCTGCTGTGTGTGTGAGAAAGTTTGTGTGAGGCCGATCGTTACCACAGAAACAAAGTGTGGAGTCATCTCATGATACGTGTGGATGACGAGTGCCAATGGAAGTCAGAGAGAAAGTCTTGGCTCATGTTTGGTTAATATAACAAGATGAAGCCTGACAGCAGCAAACAAACTCCCCTGAAATAGATCAACACTGGACCTCAACCAGGAGGCCACGAGAGGGGGCAGCCATTATGGTCTTAGAGCAGAGAGCAGAGGTGCCAGACCAGATCCCAGAAACACTGTATTAAAATGTATTGTTTTAATTCAACAGTGAGGATGTCATCCGTTCAGGAACAACGATATATAGTCAAACTTATTATGTGAATTCTGGCAGAGCATCCGCACTCACTGCTTTTCACTGGTGTGCAGCAATCTTTGAAAAAGCCAGCTCAGTTGTGACTGATGTGATTAACACATTGCTTCTGATTGGCTGAGCTACACACAGGCTCTTGGAATTTGGGGAGCAGAAATGTTGCCAACATGGCAGCACAGACGACGAGCACACTTTGACAAAAGCATTGTCCGCTGTATGAAAGACATTCATAATGTTCTTTAGCTGATGTCATCCTGAACATGGAACATTACCCTCTCTTTGTGCATTTAAAACCTTTTTATAGAACATTGCTTTTAACATGTGCTTTTCATTTTTGACATTCATTCCTGTCTGTTCTGTGTCCCTGACAGAAGAGATATTGTATCGCAATGGGATCTTCCTGGTTTAATAAAGGATTAATGAATAAAATAAATCAATGCTTAATACGTCTAACAACACCCTGCCCTTCTGCCTTTCTAAGAACAGTCAGAACAGACAGTTGGCAGCACATGAGGTTAGAACAAGTAGCCACATGCTCAGCTAAAAAGAGAGTGTGGGGATAAACATAGCATCACTTGTTAAGCTGGCACATGGGGGGGCTAAAAAAATGACACTGCCATGATAAAGGCTGCGTGCAGATAAGCAGGGCTCGACACTCTCGCTGTGAGCAGCAGGGTTACAGCTCGTACAGTGTGAATTTACAGTTTACACGGCTCCTGCGATTTGCTTCTTACAGTGTGGACACCACAGACACCTGGCTGCTCATTAGGGATGAGATCATTTATACAAAAATTATACATCCAAGAAAAAGATACGACAAAGGCAGTGTACAAGACACTTTAAGTGTGCAGGATTGATAAGGGCAGGTTCTTATAATTGAGGCAACTTCTTGAACCATTAGAGTTGTTTCCACTGAATAGAAGTTGGGTTATAATCCAGAGGGAGATGCTGCAGCTTTTGCAGAAGAGGGAGAGACATGAGGCAAAGTTGCAGTGTGAGGGGAAAGGGGCAGGTGCAGGCAGGTTTTCTAAAAACAACGTCAAGTTACTTATTGTAGTCTGGCCTCCAAAGCAATGATGCTCAGCTCAGAGGACTGTGCGTTAGGTAGGATACTGTAATAAATGTGTCAGTGGTCAGTCGAATCTGAGTTCACATATCTTTTAAATCTGTGACATCATTATCTCTGATGACCACTGCAGATAAAAGCCCATAAACTAACTTTTCCCCCCTGTATAGAAAGTTGACAAAACAACCAAGACAGACAAGAGGACAGACAGAGCTATATGATGTGAAAACAAAAAACTGTGGCACGTGTGAATAAAAATAAATTAATAAAAGGCTTCAGATGCGACTCAATAGAAGCAGTGACAGACAGAAGCCTTGAAAAGAACTCAAAGTGGAACTAGACACTAAATGTTTTCTATTTACGTCTTGTGGAAAGTTTGAAAATGTATTTTTTCCTCATGTTGCTGACGACATCACTATATATATATATATATATATACACATATATATATATATATACACACACACACACACACACACCTCTACATGGCACCTTCTATAAAGCGAGGAGGAGGGGGTGAATATCAAACACAACCTAACTGAATGCATAGCAACATATACTTCCTGTTTTCTGAAACAGTTTCATCTGTTCATATAAATTAAGACCAGTGTCCAAAGAAAAAAAACAAAACCTCTCTTGGGGAAAATCAGAAACTGGGCGAACGATACTTTGATTGAACAGTATCTATGCTCTGACAAATCTGGCAACACTGAACAAACGTGTGAGAGAAGGATGTGAAAACAAGGGTAGAGAGTAATGAGCACACACTGCTCTGTCTGAAGAAGGTGGAAGGAAGGATGACGGCAGAAAGAAGAGAAGACAGGCCCACACTCCTCTGTGTTCAGGTGGCACAATGAAAGGATATTACACAAAGAGAACATGCTGCCTGACCAGTAAACAACTCAACTGACAATATGACAGCGAGGAGATCAGGACACAGACGTGAAACAGGCTCCAGAGGAACATTTGATGACACAGGGACACAGATGAAGAGTGAGGGGAGAACAACACCAACACTAACCTTCGTCCATAAGATTTCCAAGTAAGGCTTTCGTCTTCTCTTGAAATGTGGGGACCTCTGAAAAACAAAAAAGGGAAACAAACATGACTTGGAGAAACAAAGCTACAACATATTGTCTGGGATTTCCAGAATAATGGTGGAGGAACAGACAGGAAATGAAAGACACATATCTTTCTTCCCTGGCCTGACTGAGGGCCTGGTTCTGGACCAGCTTAAATCTGTTCATATATGAAGTGGATCACATTTTAAACATGACAGTGTAATATTTATGGCGGCCATCTTCACTAATAGGTTCATATATAAAGAGACCAGGAAAGGCACCGTCTGTCATGTACATTTCCACAGACCGAACAATGTTCATTCAAGGCATTTAAGCCACTTACTGTGCTGCTAATGCAAAGGGGGCATTAGCGTGAGACTTTTACAATCATCGATTCTCACTGTACGGTCTGTTGGCTCCGCACCGTTTTCCCAGCACAGTTAATTCATGTTCCATTAAGCAGTTTACTGAACTCTCAGCAAAACACTTGATAAGTTTTAACAGGACTCTCATGTATGAAGTCAAGGAAACTGTGGCTGTATGAATAGATTTAGCTCAGATACAGTTTGGGTGGGTGTGGGTCAGGAGGTAGGGCGGGTCGTTCCGTAACGTCTGGTGTTTTGACCCCCGGCTTCATCATCATGCATTTCCAAGTGTCCTTGGGACAAACCCCAAAATGAACCTTAAATGACGTGTGATTTAAAAGCTCTGTATGAATGAGAGTGTGAAAGGGTGAATGTGACCAGGACTGTTAAAGCGCTTTGAGTGGTCGTTACTATCCGAAAAGAGCTTTATATATGAAGTCCACCTATCAGAGTACGTCCATTGACCACACAACTGCCATTAGCTCCATAAGAGCTCAGTCTGACCTTGATGAAATGCATATCTGTCATTGATGCTGAAAGTTAAAACAGGAATGTTAATGTGCTGTGGATTCAGGTCTCAACCCAAGATTTCGCTAAACTCACTTTAGCTAAAAAGAAGCACCTGTGCCTCTAAAGCAATAAATTGCAACTACGGGACATTTACAGTGATAATTATCCATATCCTGAAATCATTTTTTTTTAAAAACACAATAACATTTTTGTCACCAAACCTTACTAGCAAGTATCGTCTATAAAACAGTGTGTGCTTAAATGTCTTCATTGTCATGTAGTTGAGAAATTAAAAAGGCTAACATAGCATTCATTTAAAAAAGGGCTATGACATTCCTCGGTAATTATGATTCAAGAATCAACAATGGAAACGTTTATGTGCACACAAATCATACGACTGAAACAATAAGTCAGCTGGAGCCTATGCAAACACCACACTTATTAAATAAATGCAAGTGTGCTCACAGACTGAGCATCTTTAGAAAAGCAAGTTTAGAGAATCTCAGTTTACAAACTTTAAAAATCGTTTTTCAAGCGAGTTTCTTAATCCAACTTGAGATGATTTTCCATTGCATTGTGGGACACAGAAAATAAACAGCTATCCAACACATACCAAAGATTTTACATTTGCCCATAATATTCTATAGTGTCAACACTCTAAGCAGCAGATTTACAGTGAAAACAACAGGGCTGTGACAGAACAAAACTTTCACAGCATGAGTTTGTCAGAATCTTTACGACATTAACTTAAAGTCACCAATGTACAACATGCACCAACCTGTCTTAGACAAAACATAAACACACACTCACGTCAAAAAGACCGCAGCAGTCCAAACATGCGCAAGCTGGATATATGAGGTAGATATGGAGATATGATGAGTGACTGCTGGTTGAACACTGAGACGGTGCAATCAGCTCAAGAGAAGTTGGGCTCAAAAAGACGCATGGGTGAAGAAGACAGTAACAAAGAAGGAGGGAAGCAGCTGGATGGATTTCTGGTGTAGGAGGATGAACTGGTTTGATTTTAACTGAACTGGTTTGATTTTAACTGAACCGGTAGAACCAACTTTTGGTCAATAAAAGAAATTAACATACAGCCTGTGCAACACTTACCTCCAATTGAATTTAATTAGCAATAAGCACTATTACAGTGTGATTAATTAATATTATGTTGTTTGTAGGTGGACTAATGGAGCCACTAGTTGAGCAGTAGCTAACTTGGTAATCACACGCCAACCTTTCATACTTGAGGCGCGGTGACCCCGTGTAGTCTTCTCCAAAACAGCAATAGTCGCCACTAAGAGAAATACAACAACACCACCGGAAAACGGCAAAATAGATGAAACACAAACCAAACCGTTTTGGCCCCAGCTGGTTTCTTTCAGCTTTGGGCCTTCTTCAGCTTGACAAACCAGTCGCAGAGGGTTCTCCATAGTTTCCTTCAGAATGCCTCGTCTTTACCAACAGTCACTTCAATCTCCCTCCAGGAGCCATCTGGGAGTCGCTGTGCTCCCTCATTAGTAACGGGGTCATAAAGCTAGCAGTAGAGACAGGCCTGAGGTTCTAGCCAGACTCCAGCCATGCGGTGAGCGCCAAGTAAAGAAGTTGGGAGGTGCAGAACCAGCCGAAATGACAGTGTGCCAGCGGAAATAACGTAATCTCTGGTGCATGCCGCTGGTCGCAAGTTCAGGAACACTGACCATAAAACAAGCTTCAATCTTTTTATGTTCCACATGTCCGCCGAGTCAAGTGCAACATCTAGAAGTTAAATTTGGTGTACCAGTCCGGACTTCGCTTAATATCAAACCGGTTTGCAAATGTTTACCATGACCAAACCGTAGCAAAAGATACAGAAAGATGCAGGAGATAGATGGAGAGCACGAGTTGAGGGGAAGGCAGAGAACAAGCTGAGCTTCAACACAAACATACCATTCTTTGTTCTCAACTCATTGCCCACTCTTTTCTCACTCACATACACACTGTTAGACACAATGCCCGATATAATTCACAATGCACGCAGGCAGAGTTTGTTTAAAGCGTCTTCTGTACTCAAACACACAAATTATTCAACATACATTCTGTCTCAATATAAAGTACGTTCACTTTCTCTCAACAAGCTCCCTGTAAAAAAAGAAACTGACAAATTATCGACTTGCTACAAACACAGCTGTAGCACTGAGATGCACTGAGGAAAGGAATTTATGACATTTTACAACACCAGCTAGGCAGCTAGGCTCAGTTGCAGTTACAAAACACGTAAAGCTGATGAGGGGAAAAAAAAGGTATAAATGTTTCCACTATGAAGTGCATTATCTTTTAAAAGCTCCTTCACCTTTAGTCCTGTGCACGCTCCTTGTGGCCATGCATGAGAAGAGGAGTCGGAACAAGGAGTTCCAGGGTGGAGCTTGCTGTGCTACGCTAGCTGGCTTCACATTCACTTGGACCTGAGACATGGGGAGCGTTCACGCAGCCCCTCAGTGCCATATTTCTGCAGCCTTCTCCATGGAAACCACACACTGTTGCCGCTGCCCTTAACATACCACAAAAAAGAGGATCATATTTCTTCCTCTTGGTCCCCCAGTTAGGAGGGGTAAGAACACGAGGGTCCAGGGCGAGCTGTAATGAAAGAATGAGTGCTGTGTCCAGACTGGGCCAGATGGGGATGCTTAATCGTAGGAAAAATAAATGCCCACAAGGGGATAGAATAAGAGAAAGATACCGGAGTGCTTATGCCTCTGTCATTGGAATCTCAAAAACCACAAAACATCAAATCCCAAAGTCCCTCGGTCACTATAACAGCCAGAAAAACAGCCACTGACATCATGTGGGTGAAGCAGGCATCCGTCAGAGCTGCCAAACTAAAAGAGGAGCACCAGGCAGGTTGCTAGGTGCTTATGCTTCAGCATGAAGAAACAGAGAAGGTCACTAATTTGCTTTCTCTTACACTGAAAGGCTTGCATTAGTCCGAGAGCAGTCTGTCAGTGTGTGTGGTCAACCCGCCACTCCCCGGCTGCTCCCGGCCACTGGGAACTGAAGGCAACATGAGATATTTTACTCAAGGCACGTTAGATTTCCCTCAAAGCTTCATGATTAAGTTCCACCTTTGTTTCTCCTGCTGCCAAATAGTCAGGAAGTGTAGAGCTTGGAGCGCTGCAGCTTTTCACAGACATATCCTCTTCCAAGACCATTTCCCAAAAATTGAAGTTTTGCCGCAAAAAAAAAGAAAAAAAAAAGCACAATTCCAATCACAAAAGAATGACTGTTGTATTAAATACAAAGATTTTGTCGTGTAGAACAGTTGCTGGGAAAAATCTCCCTTTACTGATTAGAAAACAAAGCCCTGTTTCCTGCTGGAAGAACAGAGCAGCTCGCAAGAGAGGGAAAGAAGGGAAAGTCCCGGACAAAGTCTCTCTCTCTCCCGCTGACTTTTTCCTCCTCTGTGCTCTCTTATTCAAGCCATGTTCTCTCGGTCCCCTGGAGTGTGCTAGGTGTCACTGCTGCTGGGTGTGTTCGTGCAGGACAGAGGAGCTAAGCCGGCATCCAATGTCAGTCCAAACAGAGCATGCTCACTCACACCCTGCCCCTCTCGCTCTCGGCGGCACCCTACCCAAACACACAACCTCTTCTTCTGTGCAACACGTCATTTCTCTTCCACACAGTTTTTAACTCGACTACAAATTTTCTTCGCCGCCCCCGCCCAACTTAACTTCCTGTCTGCGTCCCTCCATTTTTCCCTTTTTTTTTTTCTACGTGCACACTTCCTTACATGCATTCCCTACTCTACCCTGCATATTTTTTTTTCCTGGATGGACGGCCTCTCTCTAACTCTCTCCCCCACTTCTGTTTCTTTCTCTCTGCCCCCTCCCTCGGCCTGACTCTGTGGCTGTGCGAGTCTCAGATTTCACTCGTCTGGCTGCAGGCAGCACCACCACCAGCTGCCCTCGTTGACACCATACCTTACTCATTGCATTTTCTTTCCATTCCATCGACTTCCTCTCAAACCATTTGCCACAGTGTAATAGGTGTATATATACTGTACATATCACATTTAGTGACCTCACAACATGTAATTTATTTAACTTAATTGGAAGTGTACTATATGTTAGTAGAGAGGTTCAGACACCAGCATCAGAAATGCCTCTGATACTGCAACATACAGGACTTCAGTTTCTAGAGGTTGCACTATTGTTACCGACTACAACAGCTTTTTAAAAAGGAAGCAAATGTGTAAATTGTGTAGTTTGAGATATATTTATTCATGTTGTTTTCAAAGCCATGCAACAATGGTACAATACTCACTTCCATATCAGTAGGGAAACTATGGTATTGGAACATCTCTATATCTCACTACTGATCTACAGGTACTTTGAAGATGGAAAAACAATGATGTATTTCTAAGATCAGGGGACTCCATCCCTCAGGATTCAGTCACTACAGATATGTAAAATGTTCACTTCTCATTTGTTTCTTTCTCTGACATAAGCTCTTTTTCCTGCACACACAAACTCTGGCTTCCTTTCTGAAAACAAACAGAACTGAGCCAGCCAGGAGAAGAAGCCCCAGTGAAACCGAAATATCACTGAGAGCCAGAATCTGATTGTCAGCAGGAGAGGAAACTGATAGCGAGCTTAGTGAGCACAGAACAATACGTTATCACTGGCCCTGTTCACATGGCGCACTAAAACGCATCCTTTGCAATTCAATGGCATATCGACAGAGAAAAAAAACAGACGGTTTAAAAAGAGGCGTTCGCAGTTGGCGCTTTATTTCCTCAGGTGAGATGCGCCTGGATTCTGGCTGTGAAAGCACATTTAGACTCGTTGGGCTGAAAGAGACGACAGGAGGCGCGCGGCTGTATTCTCCTCACCGTCGTTACACTGCATCTGTTCACATTATCACCAGACAATATAAACATAATGTAGTCAAAAATTCAGCAGCAGAGAAAATATGTGCACAAAGAGAGCCCGCTGTGAGACAGACACACACACACACACACACACACACACACACACACACACAGAACTATAAAACAACACAAATGACACTAGTCCAATGCCCAACGTGTGCTATTAAAAAAAAGGGGCAGAGCAGCAGATACAACAATGAGCCATCTGGACCAGGCAGCAGTTGATCTCCAAAGACACCAACACTTCAACACCTACAGCCAGGGGTTTACAAAGGGGAGAAAGAGAGACAGATTATTTACATCATAAACTCTTTGGCGATACAGATGTCTAAATTTTGCCGAGCCAATAAACCGGCACTGAACTGAAATACCAGTGAGTTGGAGGTGTGAAAAATCGCGTCTTGGCAGAGAGCTTCTAAAATATGCTTGAGCTGAATTGTACACAAACCTAATTTCCACATGAAACACATCTTGCTGTTTTCTTTTACAGTCTGACATCTACCTATCTGATGTGAGGCCAAAATAAAGGCAAAGAAACATATGATTATGTTCTTCACAGCTAATTGTCCAGAACTACTTGATAACAAGGCTTTGCTAAGATCTAATCATCACGTTTGTTGGGATTTCACTCGTCTCCACTGGTTCACTGTTGCTCAGTATATCCTGTTGCTAATTGTGAGCTAAATTTAAAACAAAGACATTTAAGTTAACCCACTTCTCCCCACTGTTGATACAGAATGACCCCGGTGTTATACGGGGCCACGGGTGCATGCAAAGTCCATTTAAAAGCTTTGACCAGCAGATTACTGTACTGTTCCCAGAAACAACTGTGTCTACAGTGTGTAAAATCAGCAATGAACAGCAAGTGTACACTAGACTGAGGTTCCCATTAAATTTACAAGAATCTAAAAAGGAAATTCGAGAGGAACTGGCTCAAGAAAATGCTAATTAATTGTCTAGAAGTTTGTTGGGATAAACAGCTGGTGGCACTAGTTTTCCAGTCCGGTGCCATTTAACTTTGCAAAGGGAGTAGATGGAGGAAGATGACATATTTAAAAGAGCAGCAGTCAAACCTCAAATAGTAAAACATTTGTGTTGGTCCACATAGATCTCATGTTTATGTTTTTTTTCACTCGAGGGGAAGCAGATGCTTTAGTGGATATTTCAGTCGCATGCTTCTACTGAAATTAGTGATTACACACAAAATTTGTGCAATCACAAAAAATTGTATGTTGCATTGTGATGCATGTGGCAAGTGGACGGAATGTGAAATGCAACCGCACATCCGACTAGACAAAAACCAGAGTCATTGAGTTACACTATGTTTTATGCTTATTGTAAGAACCGTTGCATCACTACCAGAAGAAAAACAAATCAACGTACTGTTCCAACCTCTATAATGAGAGAGTGGGCAAACTAGTCAGGAGCCAATTCACTATTAATGAGGAGGTTCTCCCATTTGGCTCAGAGGTAGATAAGGTAACAGAGGAAACCACTCTTCAAAACAAACAAAGGCAGCGAGTGGTAAGAGTTACCCACCGCTCGCTGACACAAACTGGACCCTGGTGAAGCAGATGAACAGTTTACTCACCGACTATCCCCTGTTGTCCATCTAATGCATGATACATGTTCGCACCTACAACTGAATGTAGAGAGCTTTACTATGACATTTAAGTATAGAGCCTGACAGATATTTGGAAGTGTAACATTTCTGATACCCCCAAAAAAAATTGCAATTGATACGTATGTTGACATTTTAACCATAAACTTTATGAAAAATAACTATATTAAGAAAACACAAATGCATATATAGGATGAAAGTAAAAGACTTAAGTGCATAACAGAGATCATCACAGTATGCACTAAAACAAAGGACATTTAGTTAGCTACAAGTGCTGGAATAGCATTGGGGATGTGTGAAGCCGGCTCAAAAACAAACAAAAACAACAAATCATGGACATCTCCTTCAGGGTAATGTTATAAATTCTTTCACTTTGGCAGTCGCCTCTTTTCCACAGCAGAAAAAAAACAAGAGTGTAACAGTGCAGCTTGTTACCATGGAGAAGCCGCACAGAGCAGGGATATCATGGGGAGCAAAACTACACACACACACACACACACACACACACACACACACACACACACACACACACACACACACACACACACACACACACACACACACACACACACACACACACACACACACACACACACACACACACACACACACACACACACACACACACACCTTGTGTCTTATGTTCATGCACAAACACACACAGAGCGATAAAGCAAGCAGGGACTCCCTTTGGCATTAGTAAGAGATCTAGAATTACCTCACTGCTACACAGCCAGTGAGTCACTGTCTCTCCCACACATGCGCGTGCACGCACACACACATGCACACGAACACACATGGCCAGCAGTCAGAACAGCTGTCGATCCTGAGCTGAGCTCTAGTCACTGAACGTGTGCTGCCGATGCTTCAACCAATCAGGTTGCAGTTTACTTCCCTGTCTGTACAGTCTTATCCAGACTCTGGAGGAACCTTATGAAACATTTGTGCATAAAGTATATATATGACTGATATAATATGTGATATTTAAACTTATTTGACTTCACTTTGTTAAGCTTTGTGTTATTCTTCTTCTATTGTGTATCTACTGCATTTATTAGTGTGATGTGCAAGTTAAATTCCTTGTGTCGATTTACTTTCCATGTGTTGTGTCTTTGACCTTTGACCTCCAAAACATGTATGACAAGGCTGAAGACATTCCTTCTAGGTCGTCATGAAAAATGTGACGGACAGAGGGACAAACCAAGAAAACAATGTCAAGGCTTGGTCGTGGATGCCGGAAAGCATTCACACCACATCTCATCCAACCCTTAATAGATTAAATATCACAAGAAAGTACCAAGAGTCAAAACAAAAGGTGTAATTGTCAAAATCTGTATATATAGGTCGACACAACAAACTGAGACACATCATAAGACAACCCTTGCTACTTCAAACTGATAAAGATATGTCACAAGGGAGTCCAGTGTGTTATGTCATGTGACACGGTGCATGCTCAGGTTAACAGGTCGTCAGATGACGGCAGCAACACAAGCAGACAGACAGCTGAGATGGACCATGTGGAATTTAAATACAAAATGTGTAAATCAAGCGTATTGGATACTAGGAAGGACGCGAGGTGGATCATTGCTTCGTTATCAGAGCTCATCAGCAGACAAATATCTGGTGAATCATCAAGTGTGAGCCATCTATTCAGATTCAAGTAGTGTCATCATGACCCATCGACTCAGCCTGAAGCATACAGAATACAGTCTGGAAAACTCTATATAAAACCTGAATAGATATACTTTTTGTGCATGTACCAGAGAATACAGAGTATTACATACAGCATGCTTTTGATTTCTGTTAAAGGCCTAAATTAAACACTGGTTTCAGGACAAACGTCAAAATATGCACTTCAATTTAATTTATAAATTGTAAAAGTACAATATGAAAATATATGCAAATCCTTAGTTATACCGACTGCGTACAAGACTACAGTCCTGTGCTACATATTTTGAAGCTTATCCACTTAAATGTTTTCTTAATAATTAGCCAACACTGTAAAACCCCCTCCTACACTATGTTAATAGTCCTCAGTAGAGTCAACGCAGAGACAGCAGGGGTCAAGGTCAGAGCTAATGACCCCTCAGGGTGATGTGGCAGGTGACCACGTGTGACTCAACCATCAGTGCATATATGTGCTTACATCATCCTCACTGCAGAGCTCGCATTATTAATGATACAGTACGGCTGAGAACAAGAGAAACACCCCTCAGCCGGACCTACTGTACATCCGCTGCATGCAAACCGTTTCCTTTGTGCAAGGGAAATTCTAAATGCTGACAAATGTGGGTCAAAATTCCGCTCACTGCTAACCTGTGTGTAAATATCACTGTGAACAAATTGTACACTGGATGTATGATTTTAAAAAAATCAATGTTAAATAGGCATTTGTGCGTATACCTTGAGTACAAGTCCAATACTAGGCTGATATTTATGTACGACTTATACCATGATCTTCAGTTACAACCCCAATAGCTGACTTTGAGCCACTGTAACTGAGCTACATTTGTTTTTCATCCAATAGAACGAAAGTGTGAAAAAGAAACCCTCCTTTATTTTATTTTACCAACTACGAGGATTTCATGAGGATGAGTCTTTCCAATCCGTGACATAAATCCCCATCATCTGTCAACATCCATCCACATATGAAAACCATCCCGGTGGCTACATTACCAAACAGCTAAGCTTCTGTAAAAGCAAAAAAAACCTGTGGGTCAGAGCAAGTTCATCCGTGCTGCTACATCACCAACACAGTCAGGAACATATTAAAAAAAACAAGAAGCTAATTGTTTTGCTCAGGATGACATATGTGTGTTTTTGCACCTTTTACCTGATCTGCCGTCCTCTGAAGGACACAGAGGTATGTGAAGGCAGATTGATTGACACGTCCTTGACTAACAGGTTAGTCAAGGACGCTGATCAACTTTAACCTTTATCACCCAGGCTCCACCTGAGCAGAGGTAAAGCCAGTCAGAATAATGGATGAGGCATGTACAGCTGTGCAGGGCCCAAGAGAAAATGCTCCATTAGGATTTTGTGATCAGCTGCTGGAAGAATCCCATGTTAGTCCATAAACCAGCCTTTGCCCTGATTTATTCCCACCATCACATCTTGTACTTGGCTCCGAGAGTGTGATGTCTGGATCCTGAAAAGTCTTTAGTGCAGCTCCAATGCGGTAAAATTACACAATTAGGGTAATTATTCAAACACAATGATACTCATCGTCCAGGTGGTTGTCATTACAAATTTTTTTTTTAATCCAGCTGTTTACATCTTCTAATAACCTTTGGGATTCTGATGTTATTCAGCCTGTGGTTACAAAAAAGCCTTTCTCTACATTTAGCCATCACATAGCATATATACTGTTCCAACTCTTATTGCTGTTTAAAGTCTACATACAGATCGCGGGCTGACAGATAATTCAGGTCACTAGAGCTGCCTCTTTTGAGTGAACTAACTTTCAACCGCAGCACAACAGCTTCAGCCTACTGACACTATATTTGTGTGAGCCATGGGTAAGACTGTCCATCTAGTGACTGTTTAACCTGTGACACCCATGGTGACACACAAACACCAAAGATATACAAAACAGGCAAATAGTTTGGGTCATTTATCCTCTACCAGCCTCCCGCAGAAGCCAATCATTTTATTTTCAGGTACAACACAAAGCAGGTTGTTTCTCCATCATAAACAAGTTGACATTTAAACTTTAAAGACATACTTAAGGTGTTTTGTGTCTACTTCTCCCAAATTTTTTATTTCTTTTCTCCCTACAGACTAGGAGTGTTAAAAATGACTAAATGATTAAGACAACTCGTCTAGGCTCAAAGTAAGAAACACAATCAAAAAAAACAATTTGAGACCACAGTATCTGCAGTTCCCTCATACTGGTTTGCCAAGTGTGGCTAAGGTTTGCAGTGCTAGCACCAGTAGACTTCTTTCCTTAGAGATTATCGTCCACATGCCGGAGCTGAATGTGGTTATGCATCGCTCCGCTGAAGTCTACATACAACCTTATTTTCCTTTCCTGATCAAAACGCTGCCAAACCACACTGGTTTACGAGATGTCATGTGTCCCACTTTCCACCTTGCTGGTTTACAACATCTGGGCATTAGCACGGGCAGAGTGCATTCACTGATGAGAGCAACGTAACACTGGAGGCCTGCTTGGACATTTCTTTACTTTTTTTACAAAATGTGTCTTCTCACTTTGGAAAAACGATCCCATGTCGCTTCAAAAGCATGAAGCACGTCGAGCTTTGTCCAATAATAACTTTGCTTTTGTTTTCATTTTAAAACCAGGAGTGGATTTGTCTCAGATTAGTCATGAAAAAGGGAAATCAGCTGGTTGTCAATTGCTGGTTGTGAACATTGAGTTGTGGACTTTCAAATTTTATTCAAAACATCAAAAAAGAGATGCCTCAACATTGCAGCTCCATTTCAACAATATGCCTGATATGAAATAAACAAATTTGTGTTTAGAATTAATCAAAGTTATTAAAGGAAACAGTTTATGTGCTGCTGATGCAATGGAACCAGAGATATAAATTTAACTCAGATAGACGCTGGGGTTCCTGCGAGAAACTGCACAGGTTCTCTACTACGCTTTTACCAAGTTCACCAGTATTTCAAAAGTCAAAGAGCTGAAATCACATTCACATCCCTGACACACATTATCTGCACACAGCTGCTACTATACTGTGATGTGTCAGTGAGTTGTGCTTGTGGAGAACTCAAAGTAAAACACATCACTGTTACTCTTTAAACTTTAAATCACTTCTGCTCGTCCAAAACAAAAACAGACCCACAACCATGTCTTATTGATACTTCAGTGCATGTGACAGGTTTAAGTTGTGTTGAGCACGTGGTCTCCTTTCTGTCCATGTCTTCCATCGCTTATGTGTTTCACGTATGCGTCTGTGTAAAGAATGAAAGCTTTAAGAGATAAATATAATGAAGTTTGAGCTTTATGCGTTCATAGAAAACTATTTTAATCTCTTCGTATTGATGGTGACACTAGAATCACTTTCACATGTTTAAAAGTCACTTTAGACGCAGCCCATTACAGCTCTTTACACCCCACTGTTTACTTATGTCACGAGTTTATCAGCACACGAGTTTGATGAACCTCAGTTCACATCCATCCCACCTGAACAAGTGCAGAAACCTTGTCAGTTACAACAACAACAACAGACACCCACCAATGTGCTTCCGCCCCCTGGCCTGAGCCCGCTTCAGTCACAAAGGGTCGAGTCGTGCTGTCTTCAGAGTCGAGCTCATGACAGCATCTCTCCTGACACATCTACAGGTGTCCACGTGAACTGTAGCGATCAGTCAGCGGTCACACACACACACACACACACTGAACGAACGTGTAGTAAAGCAGATCAGCAGCATCTGAAGGAACAACAAGAACTGAAGGCTGACGTCCACTCGTGCTCATGTCACAGACACACACACAGACACACAGACACACACACGGTGGGGTCTTCTGCAGCCACACTCCTTCCTCTGGGGGTAAACATTAGTCATCACCACACCACCTACCGCTGCTGCACATGACAAAGACCCGACCGGTTTCTGCTGGACCTGAACCAACCTGCTCCCGAAGCCCACCGGCCCCGTCCGGGTGACACAGGCAGCGGCGGAGCCCACCGAGCTGCAACTGTTACACACACACAACACACAACACACAACACACAACACACACACACACACACACACACAGAGGCCTTGTCTGGTAGCACAGCGGCTAGCCTGTTAGCTTTAGCGACTGTGCGAAACAAGCTAGCAAACAGATGCGTTAAAAGAAAGGGGGCTTTTTTTTTCTCGTGCACAGCTCAACGCGCGTGTTTGCTCGACGTCGCCGCGGGTGCACCTCGCAGGTACGTGTGCGTTTTTTACAGACGTCATGACAACAAACCAGCTAGCGACACGGCTGAGCTAGCTCCTTTTTTTTTTTCCTCCTCCTCCTCCTCCTCCTGCTGCTGCCAAGCTCGGCTAGCTAACAGGCAACATTAGCATCGCGCTAACGAAGGAAGCTAATGCCTGCTGTTGTTTCCCCCCCTAACACACACACACATACACACACACATACATACACACATGCGAAAATCTGGTGTTTCTGCCGCCGCGACACACCCGCTTACCTCGGACGAAATCTGCTTCAGCTCACTGCAGGGGAAGCGCCGGCTGTTTGGCGAGGAAACGTCCACACGAGCCGTGTTTATCGTCTTTCATTCGTTAGCTGGATCCTCTCGCGGCTCCTGATCTGAGACGAGACGCCAGGCGTTAAGTACCAGCCGCTCCGGAGCGCGCACAGTTGTTGAAGTTTGTCGCGGGGGCGCGCGCTCAAGCACAAGCCCCGAGGGCTGCACACGTTTAATGTGACACGAATATTCCAGTAGATAAATATATGTGTGTGTGTGTGTACACGAATCAGTGACTTAGAGTTCATCTCATGCTTTGATATAATAACAATACTGATATTAATATTTTATTATTATATATGATTTCGGATTCATAAGTCCATATTTGTATGACACACATATTCCAAAATAAATACATATGTACTAATCACTGACTTACATTCCATGATTTAATAATATTTTATTATATTATTTAGTTTAATTTCAGTTTCATATGTCCATATTTGGACATATAAAACGACATAAATATTCCAAATATAAATATACATGTAATAATCAGTGATTTACAGTTCATTCCTTGCTTTGATATAATAATAATATTTTATTTTCATATATGTTTTTATATATTATTTAGTTTTATTTCAGATTCATAGGTCCATATTTGTACGTCTATATAAAATGACTCAGTGATTCCAAAATAAATATATATGTACGAATCACTGATTTACGGCACATTTGATATAATTTTATTATATTATTCGTTTTTTTTCAGATTCATATTTGTATAAACTAAAATGACACTCAGCAAAGCTCCCAATAGTGCCCATATGAAACCTACTTCAAATACACAACACATTACATGTCATTTAGCTGACAATTAGCATCCATTAGGGAGCATTTTCAGGGCGGTGCAGCATCTTGCCCAAGGACACTAAGGCATGGGCTGGGATTCAAGCTGCCAACCTTCTGGTTGGCAGACAACTGCTCTACCCCGTCGGCCACAACCGCCAACACAAATTCACCATTTACACTGAACTGCACACATGAATATCATTACCCTTAAAATCCTGATTTTCAAATCAAGATCCACAATGTTGCTTCAATATATCAACATATTGATTATGCATTGTGGAAATATAGTCAGGAGGTACGACACATACCTCAGATTTGATTGTGTTGTTTTGCTATTAACCCTAACGACCATTTTGGATTTTAAACCTCAACCCTCTCTCTCAGGAAAGAAATAAACATGTGACATTTATTATGATAATCATTGATATCAACAGATACCCATTTTTTAATCTTGATATCATTTTTAGCTGTATCATCCAGCCCAAGGATATTGCACTTTCTTCCAGTTTGGAAGCTTGAGCAAAATTCAGGAGACGTCATCATCTGTCACCTGAACCAGTTTTTCAGGCTTGCATCGCACTACAGCTGCACCACAAGTGTGTTTTGTGAAGTGAAGTACAGTCGTCTCTAAAATGTGCTATTTTAACATCTGTTGATGAGGGTGATGGGTAAATAATCCCTCCCAGTCCCTGCTCAACACCATCACAGGAGAATCAAGTGTTACAGTCAACACCGCGTTTTACATATTTTTTTTCAGTTTGCTTTGACGCCTCTAATTCCCAATCAGTTTATTTAGCAGAGTCTAACCCTGCATCTGTTTTGTAGTTATCTGCAAATATTTAAACCAAAGGAAAATCAAGTTACCACTAGAATGCCTCCAGATATACTAATTGAGTATTTTAATGATATTTAACTAGTTGAATTCATATAATTAATATTTTAATGAATAAAAATGACAAAAAGTTTAAAAAAAACAAGTATACTAGCAGTTGTTGTTCTGGTTTTCAGCTAAATGACAATAATGTGATGTAATTTTTTACCAAAAACCAGTTGTTGAGCAGTTCAGAATGAGGCCGTGCTATTCAGTCTCCATGCTGCCGAGCATACATGTAACTGGGTGAGATTAAGATTAAGATTAAGAGGACGTGTCACTTCTTCCATAGTAATCTGGACATAAGGAGTCCCCACCCCCACTTGACACCATCAGGAGGGAGAGAGAGAGAGAGGGGTAGTGCAGGGTGCGGATGGGAGGGGCTGGGATTACACAGAAGGATTGGTTATGTAAATGCATTGTCCCAGTAGACAAGCGGCAGCCGGAGCTCATGGGAGGGCGAGAGAGGCTCAGACAGCAAGAAAAGTGAAAGAAAGAACAGACTTTTGAGAATATAATCCTATTGGCCTCTCTGGAGCCGTGGCTTTGGGCGCTGTAAGAATACCTCTTACTGTAATCACACTGAGACCAAGAGCTTTTCATTACATCTATTAACTCAGCGCCGCTTATTCTGAACATACTGTACAAACTAAACCACATTTATCACACCGAGGGAATATTGCAAAGTATATGTAGATTATTCTGGATATAAATAGTTAAATAATAAGTCTGAGACTGTGAGCCTGCCCTCAGACTAAGTTCACGTTCTTTCTGGATGCCTTTGCTGCCTTGATCACATTGTTTGATGATTTCCGACTGCACTGAATACTTAAAAAGTACACAAATACACATACATACATTAAAAACATATTTTTAACCAAACCAAACACATTTAGGTCATTCCACATGAACTTCTGATGTTGTAATTGGCTATATTGATTTGGCCAATGCCGCAGTCATGTTTAACTTTGTTTACTGGGCCATATCACCCACTGACACACAGTGTGCATGCACCCAAATAACAGGACTGTGCTCACAGAGGTCTAAAAACATAAACCTGCATTAATACAAGCAATAACTAAGAAATCAATGCACCACAAATGTCCAGATTTTTCACTCTGATTCCCTGAGCCTCTGCTGAAACTGGGGAGAGACCCCCTCCCACTTTCAAAACCTCTTATGTCGAGTATGTTGCCTCCTTATCCAATAGAAGGATTTAAATAACACCTGTTGTTCCTGGGCAGACAGAATGAACCATGTCATAATATCATTAGCTTTGTTTTGCCGTGACAGTTGCCTTTGATCCAGTCGACATATCAGACAAACCATTGATGGACCATTAAATGTAAACATTCAAGGTGCCCAGAGGATGAATCCTAATGACCAGCATGGGGCTGGCATATGTAGTTTTTTAGTAAAATACCTCAACAATAGATGAAGTTTGGAACATATATTTTCTCTGCACTAAAACTGAATCCTCCTATTTTCATCTGCACCATCAGCAGCTCAAAGTTTTTATTTATCCTGTTTTATTTCTCAATATCTACAAGATCTGTTGGTAGAAATTCATGTTTTCCAGATAAAGTATCATAATAGTAACAATTGGTGACTTCTACTACGCTGATGTTAGCATTTAGCACAAAGCTAAACGGGTCTTCAGTGACCACTTGGTATTCCCGGCAAGGAGGTTTTTGCCGCTGTCCATCTGTGTGATTGTTTTTCAGCAGGATTACGCAAAAGTTACTGAATAGATTTGCATGGAACTTGCTGGAAGGGTGGAACATGGGCCAATAAAGAACCGATTAAATGGTTTGGGGCAGATCCAGGAATTCTTCATCACTTTTTGACATTTTCACAGATTATTCAGGGAATAATTCATTGATCTTGATGAATAAAATCAAGCATATTTAGGGGGGATGTTCAATTTAGTGCAGCTTGATTGGGCCGTGGTGGAGTAACCGCTCTACTGAGTATCATTCTAGCTCAAATCATTGGATCTTCATGACACAGGACTGGTCACCTCAGTCTGAAAGGCAGCATCCGAAGGAGGAGTGATCTTGCACATGTAGGGTTAAAAGATTTGAAATTGAAGCTGCTTCAGGCAAATTAAGGCTTTAAGAGTCATGAGTAACATAATTTCTGAAATTGACAGGTAACCAGCAAAGCTCTACAGGGGTTTGTGTAATGTGATCGTATTTCTAGCTGCAGTTTGAAGAAGCCGAGGGCAAGAGAGAGACTCTCAACATGGCTACAGGACAGAGAAATCCAGCAGGAATAGGAGAAGGGTTCTCAGAGAGGGCATTCCTCCACAAGGGCTGATGCTCTATCTTGTCACGTTACAGTAAGTGAAAACATGCATGTGCCAGAAATTGGACGGCTTCCTCCCTGGGTCATACCACACCCCTAAACAAAATCTCATGAATATTGGTTCAGTGGTTTTGGCATAAACCTCTGGTTCTGGTAATATGGACCAATTATGAGGATCTCACTGTTTCTGTTATTCAACAAGGAAAAGTCTTTAAAAGTCCAGCTGTAAATGTGCTCAAGAAAGTCACAAAGTGAGTTCATTTCCTCAGAATGATGAGAAAAATGAGGCAAACGAGGCAGAAGCAGGAAACAGCAGGGTACGGGACAGCAAGGAGTATGTGGGAGACGGGCTGAGGGTAGAGAGGGGAGAGGAAATGGGGAGATCCAAACCCGAGAGAATGTTAAGCTGTGCTGGTATGCTGCAGGAATTTGAATTTCTCGGTGGGACGTAACAACGTACATGCTGTTTTATTTGAAAGAAAGATACTGAGAGGAAAACGGGGAAGGAAGAAGAAGAAGAAGGGAGATAGTTAGAGGAGGAAAAGAGAAGAGAGTTTGAGAGAAAGGGAGGAAGGAAGTGTGGAGACAGGGGTGATGGATGTGAGGGAAGAGAGGAGAGAGTGGGTGGAGGGGAAAGGTGAAAAGACAAGAGAGGAAGAAGATGGTGACTGGGAGTCGGCAGAATCGCTCACAATCAAATCATCAGCACATTCCACACATGACGCTGTTTGGCTGTGGATTCTTATACTGATGCAGAGTCTCTGCAGTGGATTCCTCAGGCTGCTCATGGAGGATAGTTTGTGAGCTGCTGCTCTGAGGTCATGAGTTCGGGATTTTGTCTTGGAAACCACAAGTAACCATATTTGGACGAGCAGGGGGTGGAGCCAGACGCTGCACGCCCACCTACACCTGCGATCTGCACTGTACTAGCTGTCAATCACACGGTATCCACTCCCCAATGCATACGGGACTTTATCGACGATATGACAAAATGAAACTTGTGTGCAAGTGCAAAACCATACTCACAAGTATCCGCAAGTAGTATCTGCGACTGTCCCTAATTCGCTCACCGAGCAAAACCTTCGCTCGCAGGTTTGCCTTTCTGCTCACGAATACCTTGCAAGTATGGATTGTGTGTGCATGAATGTTAAGACTCAAAAAACGCCATAACACACTTCATGTAATTCAAGTGAGGAGTAGATTCATTTTTCTCATAGACTTCTATTGACTTCTCTTGCAACCAGTGGAGCAGCCCTCTGCTGGTCATTTGAGAGAATACAGGTTTCAGGGACATCCACGTTGGCTTCGCTTTCCAGAACCGGAGATTACGTCCATTTTCATATAAAGTCTGTGGTCAGCTGAGAATCTCTTTTCTCACAATGTGGGAATTTACATATTATAAAATCATCAAAACCATGACTAAACCCCAGAGATAGTTATGAGTCGTTTGGCAGGTGTATAGTTACGATTAGCATCATCCATTCAATCCATCCATCCATCCATTACATCTATAACTCATATTATTGTCAGTCAGTTCCTCGTCCCTCCCCCTCTTCACCTCTTTCCCCTCTTTCTCTCCTCTCACCCAAACCAGTGGAGGCAGAGGCCCCCGCCCCCGCTCAGTCTGGTTCTACTGGAAGTTTCTTCCCGTCTTTTTATCTTCACCTTTCTCCAGTGTTTGCTCATCGTGGGATCTGTTGGGTCTCTCTCACGACATAGAGAGAGATGATGCTTGTTGTGATTTGAAGCTGTACAAGTGAAATCAGACTGAGGGCAGAGGTTGAAGGGGGGTGTGGTCCCTTTAATGATGTGACCGGGGACCATCTTGTGTCAAGGTTAGAGCCTCGTGTTGACAGTCGAACCCAAGAGAACTCATTAGTGATTACTACATTATTACATAAGCTCTCATGAGTCACACCAGCACACATCTGCAACCTCAGACTTCATGTGGATCTCAACTACCTGGGAGGATTTACAACTCTACCTCAAATGGTTGTGACACAATCACAGTGAGAAAATATTTCCACAGACTCACAGACGGACAGACAGACAGACAGACAGACGGACAGACAGACAGACAGACAGACAGAAAGACGGACAGACTCACAGACAGACAGACAGACAGACAGACAGACAGACAGACAGCACAACAGACAGACAGACAGACAGACAGACAGACACAAAGATGACAGACAGACAGACAGACAGACACACAGACAGACAGACAGAGGTATTAGCCAGCACTCATGGCTCGGAGCATCGTGTGTGTTTTGTTGATGCAGATCCAGGATCATAGATTATTGATTGTCAGTGACTAGATTGTTCAGATACATAATGTTACTATTGTTACTGGTCACTCCCTTACCACTGCTCTGCCCTCCATGTCTCCATCTCTCTCTTCACCTGTCAGACATTTCCTCTTTTTAAACATTAATACACATCTCTCCATCCTCATAAACTTAACACGCTTTGCTACACGTGACATCTACTGCACTTCTCAGCGTCCTTGTGGTTCTCTCCGAGGTTTCTGCTTTTATTCCTCCTGGTGAAGCACAGAGGACGTCGCACCTTGTTGGCTGGAGAGTGTTAAACCCTATGAGGCAAATTTTGATATGTGAAAATGGTCTTGTAAAAATAAAATTGCTGCTTGTTGTTTTTGTAAGTGCAATAAATCTTCTGTAGTAAGTTGGTGGGTTAAAAGGTTTGAAGGAAAAGTTCATAATTTTATAAACATACTGTTATTTGATTTTGGTCTATACCACTTCCACGTCTGTACAGTAAATACGAAGCTACCGCCAGCAGCCAGTTAGCTTAGCACAAAAACCAGATAAAGGCGGAAACAGCTCTGTCCAAAGGTGATTAAATTGATGCCAATTAACATGTTGCATTTAGTTTAAACTTCCCATGTAGGTAACTCTCCTCGAGACAGAGAGCAGCTCCCAAAATGCCAAACTCTTCCTTTCAGTATTCATTTCTTTATTCTTGAGGCTGGTCTAACTTTAGAATGTGCTGAAGTCTAAAATGTGACACAGCACGACTTCTGCTATGACACATTCCTAATGTGACTTTAAACTATAAAGTGTCACATTGCATAATGTCCCGTTCTGCGTTTCCTCTCACGAGCTCCTCTGGCCAGCAAGTAGCGTTACTGTGCATTAATGTAAATGACGTGAGTTCAGAGGTCAGAGCACAGCTGCAGCACACACAGCGCTGTCCACTGTGTGTCTTCATAACCATAACTACAGGGTTGAGCATGACACACTCAGGACCGCGGAGCAGCGAGGAAGGCAAGTGAGGACAGAGGCTGACTCGGGAAAACATGGAAACAGTGGCACAGATAGGAGTTTAGATCTGAGTCACTTCATTAGGAGCAGAACAACCACAAGTCTGCCACGGAAAACCAGGGTTTCCTTCTTTTTACTGATCGGCAGGCACAGTGGGTGGCTCCAGTTTTGTTAGATATTTTCAGATTGTTGATAGAATCTAGAGAAATAGAAGAATAATGACAAAATCAGATTAGAAATCAAGAACCCAGCAAATGAAACAGGTGAATTTTCTTTACTTCTAAGCAAGTTATGTTTTCATTGCTGCTTATTTACGGGAAAACTACTCCACCGATTTAACTGAAACTTGGTTGAAGGGTGTGGTGTAATAAAGAACCCATTCAATTCTGGAGTGGATTCAACTGAGGGGGAACATTCAGGGATTCCGTTTTTCAACATGTCTGTGAGTTTCTGATGAAATATTGCAAAGACCTGCATGCTCAGGCATATTCATGTGACATATCTCTGTGTGTGTTTAATTTGGTGCCGTTTACTCAAGTTAAAGGAGCCAGTTGTGCAAAAAACCACTTGTTTGGAGAATGTAGCGTCGTCTCAGTGTCAAACGCTAAAAATTCCCTTGGAGACGAAAATATTTAGTTTCTCAACCTTTTGGGTCCGAACCTCGAGTGTAACTGCCAAACTGGTCGCGCACCAACCGTACGCTCTGCATGCAAAGGACTCTTATTGCAACAGGAGTCGTGCCGATCTGTTCCAAATTAGACTTGCCGTCCTGTGGGGAATTCTCCTGCAGATATTTTCTTTGGCTACAGGCAGGACCTGCACTAGATTCCCAGGAGCACTTTCCACTGCAGCCCAGGAATAATATGTGGACACACACATTGTCAGCGCTGGCAAGTCCCTTTTCCTGAAACATGAGCCACATGCATTTGCATAACGAGAGCCAGGTTGCAAGAGGCACGTTTGCTAATGCAATGTTGTACCCGATGTGTGTGAGTGTCTCTGGGGTCCGAGGCCTCACTGGAAAACAATAAGGGAAAAAAATGTAATAAAGAAGAGAATGATAATAAGGACGAAACTCAAACAAACAGGAGCAAAACTCACTTGGAGCCAAACTCCACAGTTTGCCTTTTGGTTCCCATTTCATTTCTTTTCATCCCTGGACTTTTATACTATATATTCTTTTAATGACAATAAATAACAAGATACTTTGTGTGTGTGTGTGTGTATGTGTGTGCTCATTGAATCAGGAAACATCTCTACATGACCAAGTCCACGTGTAGAATCCGATCTGTCATCACCACAAACCTTTGCATGAAGGCAAAGTAAAGTGTGCTCCTTATGTAACCTCATACATGTGTGTGTGATCCCCTGCACCCATGGGAGCTCCCTCTTAAATCCCTCGATCTCCAGTGTCAAGGACAATATCCAGTTTCGTTCTGGCTAGACTTTCTTTCAGAATCTGTCCAGTCTGCATGGACACAACCTTTAACCCCGAGGTGACAGGTCACAGGCTTATTTGACACATAATGATATTGTTAACCTGTTGACAGTTTTATTACAACTTGTATATATTCAAGAATCATTTTTCACAAAAGAGAACCTTTCTTGTTCTCATCGGAACTATTAACCATTCATGATTTTCAAAGAACTCATTGTTTCAACAAGAACATCAGAAGTTGACCAGTGTGAATATATATATTTCTTTGTTATATATAATTTAATTCTTGATTATTATAATCAAACTCACAAATGAAAATGGTTTAACAAGACGAATCAGCATTTTGTTTGTTCTTTAACAGTCCACATGAATTATTATATCTAACTAGATACATTTAAAGCAAATTAATTATTTTTCATCGATATTATGTATAAGTAGTTTTAGTTTTCTTTTTTTAATCAATGTATTTATTTTATTATTATTATTAGATATTTTTATCTTGTTCTTTTCTAATTTGTCTTGTTTGGTTTTCGTTTTTGTGTGTATGTCTGTATATGTGTGTATATATCACCTCAATTCCTCAATCCTGTCTGTGGGTGCGTATACATACATACATACATATATATCATATATATATATATATATATATATAGAGCTGTGTAAGTATATCATGTTCTTCCATGTGTTACCTTTTGACATTATGGTGAATAATAAAAAAGTAATGCCAAATAGTCAAAGGTCCGTCACACCAAACAGATATTTTCAGATTTTCTATTAAGGCTCCAAACTCTGAAAAGGTCAAAGTTAATCTGAGTTGAACAGGTGCAGCAAACTTTACAGTAAAGTCAGGGACACGTCAATCACAGAAAAAGAAGTCATTAAGAAAACTAGAGGAACTATTTAATATCCCCTTGTTGAGTTAATATAAATGTTCTATTCAGTCAGCTCCAACCTAAACCACCATGTAGGTCATGTGGGCAGAACTGACGGCGGTTGTACCAGACCTTCGTTGTCATGGTTACAAGAATACAAGCCACAGGAATGTAGCGGTGACACGTGTCCTGGACCTGAATCGTCACGGGAACCATAATAAGTAGTGAATAAAATAAAAAACATGTAATCAAGGTTATATTGTTATGGCAGAGGTAGCAAGAAAAACTAATTATGTACAAATGGTTAAAGGACTTTTGTTGCCTCGGTAACGATGGTAAACACATGGTTATGGCTGTGGAAACAGGATTAAAGCAACATTACATTTTGTTAAATTATTCTACAATCTGGCTTTTTCATGCACTGGTCTGACTTGTTGAACATGTGACGTCTCAGATACGTGTCGATGTGAAGGTGCAGTTGAAATCACAATGAATCAATAAAACCTTATTCCTCTACCGGCTCCAGCTTAACGTGCACTGACCTCTAGTGAGTAACTGGCAGAAGTGAAAGTGTGAGTTCACTGACACGAACATGCAGTCAGAGCCAGGGAGCGAAGTTTCTATCAGCTGCATCCTGGCGCCCACATGGAATCAAAACTCACAATAAAGTAATCATATGAAAACACTGCGTCGTCGTCCATCTGTGTTTCTGTGCTGGACTCTTTCTTGACCAATGACTAGCAACCTCCTGAAGCTAAACTAAGCAGCTAAGCTAACTTGCTAACATCGAGTTGTCCGATTTCCTCTGATACACAATAAAAGCAAAAAGGCACGATTCCCAAAATGTTTGAAGTGTTCGTTTTTAATACTTTATACAAAATTTTTGGCCATCACAGTAACGTTGCCCCACAAAAACTGATTCAGAGAAAACAATAAGTGAAACGCTGTAGGTGACAGAACAGGAGGATAAACAGTCAACACTGTCCAACCATGCAAACATGAGTTTATGGGAACTGCTGCGTTTTATTCAGTTTTGTTTTCCACATACATAAAACTATATGTGCACTGCAGCCAAAAAATGCTTGTATTTACAAAAAAGAAAAAGAAGAATGAATATACACCTAAGAAATATAATAATAAAAGTCCTTCAGTGATTCCTCACAACAACAACAACAAAGCAAGTATGAACAGAACCGTTTGACACCTTGTGAAGATTTTTGTGCAGATTCTTTTCTTACAAGGAGATAAAGTGTTTGTATTATACAAAACTCAGATGCCGCAGCCCCACGTTCTCAGGCTGTGTGAGGGTAGAAAAACACTACAAGCTTTCTGAAGATTCGTCAGTGGCACAGTGTTAAACTCACTACATCGTTATTCACCTTCAGTGGTTTGAATTCAGCTATTAACACTAATTACAAATGCAAGTTAAAATAAAAATGGGGTGTTTGCTGGATTTTGGGGGTGAGAAACCGAAATTTTTTTTAAAAAAGGGGCCATTTCATTCAATCAACAAAAAGATTAAATCCTAAACTCTTGTAGTGTTTGTTTCCATCCAAGGTCAGAAGCACGTGTGAGTAAAGACCAATAACTTGCAAAGTATCTCGGAACAAAACGCTGATGAAGAACTAGTAACTGCATCCTCCTGGAAACACTGTTGGATGGCGACTCAAACCTGAACAACTCATTCTGTAATTGAACTTGAACTCAAATTCCTGTTGAAGCGATGTTCAGAAACAGTTTATCTGAGCAGCAACTGCTGGTTCAGCGCCTGAGTTCGGCTTCAAACGTCAGGTTTAACGAGAGAATACGTCTCTCGTGAAGGAGAACATGAGCTCAGGGGCTTTTCTCATCGAGCTGATTCTCAAATTTATCGAACATTTCAATTGAACATTGAGAAGGTTTCTCTAAATGACAAATGTCCGGCCGAAAAAATGTCACCTATAGGCGAGGGAACAATTTAAAAAGCAAAATCCTCACTGAGAAGAAGAAACGGTCTCTTAAAAAAGTTTGTGTCACACTGACTGTGGAGGGAGGAGATAATAAAAGCTTATTAGATTGAGCCAGGTCCGAAAATACAGGAAACATTCGGAGGGCGTAGAGATGGGCAGTGATTCAATAAACGAGACGACCTCGGCCTGGATATGTACAATAAGTGAGCCATTTCTGAAATAATAATAATAATCTATATAAAAAAATACAGGTTGCTGTTACTACCCATCTATACAGCCTCAAAATAATGGCCCATAACAAGCCTAAGTGCGTTTCTTTAGTTAGATTATATGTAATTATTCTGCTTTTGTAATCAAAGTTGCTTCTGTGTCATTTCTGTCCAATAATTACACAAATGATCATTTGTAGGTAAAGCTAATGATCTCATCATCCCGACATGTTTCTCTGATGAAGGACACCACCGCCGTCCTCGTTGAACTGAACCAGTAAAGGCGTCGTCGAGGAGATTAAGTTTTAAGCGCGGTACTTTTAAACATTTCCCTTGTTGATGTTGAACCCTTGAACGTCTGACATGGTTAACTCACGTCAGGTTCAATACCCTGCTGCTGCCCGACAGTGTGAGCGGACGTCGTGTGCTGAAAACATGCAAAAACCTGCCAGTGTCGATAATCTGATGGAGATAAAGCTCTGAGTGTGTGAGAGGTGTCGAAAGTCTGATGGTTTAATGAGGTGTTGGAGAAAGAAGCTGATCACGAGCTGCAGCCGCTGACCCACGAGACCAGGTCAACACTTTTGGTCCAAAACGTTTCCTCCTGGTGTTTGTCCCACATTCATGGAACCTCTGGATTTGGATTTTTCTGCTTGACAACAATGTTGAATTAACACTTTTGATCGTTCAGTGTTGTTCTTGTGGAGGGAGAGAGAGAAAAAGGAAAACATCCCCAAAAATACTCTTTGCCAGTAGCAGCTAGTTTGATGATCAATCTTAATGTGAAATAATAATATATATAAAAAAAAAAACTTTAAATGTCCTCCAGGCTGGAAGATGGCAAAATAAATTATATTTAGGCTGACACATGAACGTATGTCCTTGCAGGTGAGTGTTTGCGTTGTGTGTGATTCTCACTGCACAGTCATTTATCCCAGCAGCAGCCCAGACAGGGCGTTCAGGTCTCTCATGTACGGGTTGTCGCTGAGGATGCGGTCGATCCGCTGCTTCTGGTCGGGGAAGATGTCGTACAGCTTCCTCTTCAGCTCCGATGTCTCCCCCGGGGATCGCTGGGGCGGAGGCGCGGGTGACGGGGAGGGGGAGCGGCGTGGTGGGTGCCATTCAGGGGGACCGGAGTGGGGCCAGTGCGCTGTGGGGTGGGGCATCAGGCAGTCAGGAGGCCGGGGTATGGAGGCGGGGGGTCGAGGAGCGGAGTGCAGGGCCTGGACGTAAACCGGCTGCTGCTGCTGGCTGGTCGGCCGCAGGTCTGAGGGTCTCTGAGGGGGCGGGGTGACTGCAGCTCTCCTGAGAGGAAAAGGATGAGTTTGTTAAAGACCATGACACTGAGACTTCCATGTGTTTACGATCATACAAAGAGAGGTCACAGGTTTCCTCTGAGCTCCGGCCTCACACACCTGTTCTCTTTTCGCAGGAAGACGTCCAGGTGAGGTCCGTTTTTACCCAGAGGGTCGTCAGGGATCATGAAGTGGTCCTCCACAAACGTGAACTGAAGCAACCTGTCAATCACAAGGACAATTAAAAAAGATGTACATTTAACAGTAGAATTTAAAAATAAGTATAAGAATATAAAATCTTTATTTTCTTCTCTCATCTCTCTATCGATGAACGATCAGCACAAACTCCGAGCAGATGAGTTCATGTGTCACTTTCAAGAATTTACAGAAATTTAAACAATATCTTGGTTATTTATTCTCCATAGTTTTTGTAGTGATTGGGAATTTTAACCAATCACCACATTTCCGTGCTGTTCAGAACTGCTGGTAGGAGCCAGTGTGTTTTAAACAGCTACAGTTTTGTTTTGCAGAAACAAATCCTCACGTCACACACTGGGATCTGAAAAGCTGCTTAACAACCAATAGAGGGCGCCACAGTCTCACAGAAAACTCGTCAAGTCTCTGTCTCCATTCCCTGGTGACGTGTGCTGTATGACTTAAACCAAGAAAACTTTATATGACTAAAAAAACCTACACATTCTAAATTTACAACGATTGCGATGATGATGTTGTCATTTCACGAGCCAAATGATCTTATCTGAATATTCCTGGACGTGAAAATTATGTATCTGTGAGTCGCTGTTATTGTCAACGCAATAATTTCATTCATTTATTTGTAATATTTTATTGTGTTTCTACTCTCTCATTTGTAAAAGTACAATTCTGAAAATCTCTGCCTCATTGTGGTCAAACGGGGTTTTGCTTGGATTGCTTGTCTCTGTGGACTTCCCAGTATCAGGTTGTGTAATGGGCTGTGTAAGTGAATGACTAATTGAGTCGTGTACACGTAACGTGCCGTCACCTCTCTTGAATAATCCTCCGCCAGGTGTCCGAGGTGTCGACAAAGTCCCTCAGGTTGTCGTTGGTAACAATGATCCCATCTGTTTTTTCTGCGAGGTGGAGCAGGAACCTGACAAAGAGAGAGAGTGAGTGTGTGTGTGCATTAGGTAATCAGGATTTTCCCTTTGTTCAAAGTCCACAGATGTGAATCCCCAGCTAGAGGAGCGGCCTGTGGGCTGAGTCAGGATGAGGTTCAGGTACTTCACTAATCCCTCACACGAAATGCTCCTAAACTAGGACTGATAGAGCTGCTGACCACAGAAGTACATCATGATTTCAGTCATTTTTAAAAACCAAACATCCTTTAAATCTAGTTAGTGTTCTAATTCATGTCTTTATGTAAATACAGTGTGGCAACATCCATACTGATACGTTTTTCATTTTTAAATGGTATTTCATGGGGATGTGTGTGACTGACTGTTCATACTTCAAATCAGCCCGGGAGTTTTTCAACCAAAAATGTGGCCAGCAACGTTTTCAAACTTCTCATTTTCAGGTGCTCAAAAACACTGGAGCCGTGTGGCAGGTGTAAACGTAGCAGCAGTGCTGCGTTATAACAATAAAATGTAGTCCTGTGGATGTAGACTTAGACGATTGAGAAGATGACACGGTGTGAGATATTCATGTCGGAGGAAACAAGCTGAATATGGAACCAAAATATCCAAAAGAACAAAACAATCCCCGGCTTTTACCTTCTGGTTTATGATTGAATCTCTTGTATCTGCATCACTGGATATGAAAAGGTTCTAAGCTGGTCACTGTCTCTATAAAATGACTGCTTTAATGAAAACATTTGCCTTGCTCAAAAAAAACTTTGTTTTAGTTTCACCGGTTGATATTAAGATCTTGTTGAGCACCTCTTAAGAACCTTCATGTCCTCGATCCTGAATATGTTTTAGATCTTTTTTCATCCTGTATGAACGCTCGAGTAGCTTGAGATCCTCCGTCAGAGGTTTTCTCACTGATCCAGAGACGAGGTTAAAAGCGAAAGGGACCAGAGGAAATGATCCAGGAACTTATGCCGTCAGTGTTAGAATCAGTTTCATCTTTTAGTCCCTTCTTCGCACCACTGGAAACCATTTCATCATTTTATCTGAGCAGTTTGTTCATTTGAATTTAACCATTGATTTGCTATCTTGCTTATTATGAAGCACCGTGTAACTGTGTTTTGAAAAGGGCCATATTTGTTAAGGGTGTGGGTGTGTACCTGTCGTCGTGAGAGGAGATCCTCTGACCACAGACCTCTCTGGACGGCGTGAAGGAGAGCAGCCTCAGGTCTTCCAGCTGGTTTAGAAAATGTTGCTCTGTAATAACGTAACAACAGTTAAATCCCTGTTACATGAGACTGACACACACACACAATAAGGTTTGTTTGGATTCTGCGTGCTCGAAGAGGGTGTAACTTATTAATGTCAATAACTCCAGCGGTTTGTTTTAGTTGTGTACATGGACTCTGGATGTAACTGTCAGATTCAATGTTTGCCTTTGATCAAATATAAAAAGTTGAACATCTTCTTCATTTCACACTAGAGTCAGCCCTGGAGCCAAAACAACGAAAGACACTTTGCTCAAACACCTGCAGCTCATTGTTGTCGTACCTGTTGTGAATCTGTCTCTCTTCTGACGCCACTGGGGGACAAATACCGTGATCTCTCTGTGGCCCCGCCTCCAAAATGTCTCCACAGCCAGGGCTATGCCTCGACAGGAGAAGAACCGATGAAGGCCGTGACTGGAGAAGAGGAGCGACACAGTCAGAGACGAGGATCAGAGCAAGAAACAGACAAAATGAAAAATACACTTAACAGCAGTAGAGTGTCTCATGACTGGATAAAAATAGATTTAAGTTAAGGTATAAGTGGTTTGTAAGAAGGATCAATATTAATCAATAATCAACACATCATCACCGGCTTCTAATCCCCCAACAACCATCATTTTTCTTTCTATGTCCCTTCACGGTCTCCATATAATTTGAATTAACTGCAGTTTTTCAAAGCTAAACTGCTTGATAAGGGACTGAAAAGATTTAGACTTGATCCTTTAAGTTGATTGGATACTGGATTTGGATTCCCCCCCCCCCAAACAACGCAACCACCAACAGCTGTAGCATTGCACAACAGATAATGAACCGCATGCAACACATTGCACAGTGCGACTGAACAAAGTGTCCTGTACAAACCACAAATACTTGACTGTTCCACTGCTCTTCACCAATGCATTCATTTCACAGTCTGAATTCTGACACTAAAATAAAATGGTACAAAAAGGGTCAATATTTATAATGCATTAAAAACCTCTGGGTATTATGGGATGAGCAAAAGCAACAACAAAAAAAGAAAATTAAGAGAAAATATAAAGCTCTGAAATCATAATAATGCAGCCAAGTCTACTTATTATATAATAAGCAGGACAGCACCTGACTTCAAACTGACTCTCAATGGTCTCCATGGCAACAGGAGCCCTGTAGCACTCACAACAAAACAGCACCCAAACAACCACACACCGTCGCCTGACCCAGATTGTTGATAGTGACGTGAACAGCGTGTACGCGCACGTCAGACGGCTGTAATACAACAGCATGGTAGCTACAGCAGAAAACCTCAAAACCAGAAAATCTCCAACAACAGAGACGAGAAACTCCCCGAGATCATCCGGCATCACCGGAGCAGGAAGCGAGCCGCAGACCCACAACACAACACTTACTAAATAAACAAACAAACAGGAGGTGGGGTTGTCAGTGCATTTGAAGGCCTTGTGTGCATTTGTTAAATTAATCTGCGCCACATTAATAAGCCTCAAAACCCTGCAGAGAGCAACTTTTTTTATATATTGATATACTGATTTTTCTAAGCATCGTTTGAAGCATTTAAGTTGCAAGAAAACGCAGCTGTCATCACTTTGCTTAATTTATAATAAAAATAGAATCCCCCCCCCCCCCAAAACAAAAACAACAACTTGTAAATGAATGAAGCTTCTGTTCACTTTTCTTTCCTCTTCCTTGTCATGTGAATTTCTGTCAGTTACTTCTGCGCTGGCTACTTCCCTTTTTCGATTATCCTGTTCAGCAATCTGGCCTCACATGTGGTAAAGCAGAGAACGGCCACAGTAGCTGCTTGATACGCAAAATATTTAGCAACAGTAAAGGGATAGGTCACTGGAAACTGTCTGATGCCGACGGGACAGGGACCAAGATGATTTGTGTCATATTAGAAGAGGAGACGCATCTTCAATCTCGATCTACAGTCGATGATACTGACTCAGTCTGTAGTACTGACTCACTGTGGAAAACGACAAACACCATTCCAGTACGTGTGCAGTGCAGACAGCTGATAATAAACGTCTGTGACATGACGTTCATTTTACCGACACAAAACAACAAGGTGGAAAGGTCACACTTATATCAACAGTCAAGAATATGTGCAAACAAACACACAAACACACACATACAGACGACAGAGCAAGAACATTTTCGGCTGTGGGGTCAGAGCTGCAATGCAAACTAAGGGGAAATTCCAACAGTTGAAAGAGAAAGTGATGAATGACACCACACTGGGCAAAGATTATGCAACCAGTAATATCACCATGGAAATCTGGATGTAACCTGAGCTCTTCAGAGCAACTTTACGTGTCCGAACAACCTCCGTCGAGATCAGGATCAAGATCATATCCTGATTCTCAAACCTGCACTGAGAACATCAATTATAATTTAAAGCAGCAGCGGCCATTTTAAATTAAAACTAGAAAGGAGCTCATAACAGTCCTCTTATGAAAGCGCATTTAAATTCACTAGATCCAGATTTTTATTTGGATCTGCGCCGGATGGCACGATGTTCTTTACACAGTCAGGTTGAGACCTTACAACTCTAGAGAAACCCAACAGCTCCCACAACAAGCAAACATACTGGCGATAGTGGAAAGACAAAAAAAGTCCTTTCAACACATAATTGTGTGTCAAACTTAGTATTTCTAACTAAATGTAATACTGATGAAAGCTTTTCAGCTCCAGCGTACTTCTGGTAAAGGCCGAGTGGGGGAGAGAGGAAGGGGAATAGAACATGAAAGGAAGTGATGGTAAAAGTGAGAGTTCGAGGGAAGGTCATCTGGAATGAAAACTGTGATGACACATCGGCAGAGAGTGACGAAAAAATTCAAGAAGAGCAGAGCAAGAGTCAGAGCAATGTGCTACGACTTTTACTGTCATACTCTGCCTTTACCTGGTATTTTATTTTCGTAATGTTCAGAGGAAACTATGGGGGATTACTGGAGAGGAACTTATGGGTTAACATGTTCCAGTAAACGCAAGGGTTTCTGTGTGTGTGTGTGTGTGTGCGCGCGCGCGAGTAGACTCACGCCATAGCCACATTGCTGCCATCGATGATGATGTGTCTGAGCTCTGGACGCCCCGGCTCATTCGGCAGCTTCAGGGTGTAGGGCGTCCTCAGCGACTGATGAAAACGACCCAGACCGGTCACTGGAGGCGCAGGGGGGTCGTTTGCTGGAGGGCTCTTGGCCAAGCCCCCGTGAAAGCCCATGTGGCCGATGGTCTGATAGGGAAAGGCCGAGGGCCGGTTGATGGACTGAGCTGACTGAGGAGGACAAGAGGTCAAGAGTTGGAAATTAATAAATTTAACAAAAAACTTCAGCTTATGACAGTTTACAGTTGTAGGAAGCAGTAGGGGTCATTTTTTGGTATGTTTTCATGCATTGAAAGACACTGTAAGCAGACTAGATTACTGTAAGTTAATTATCTAAACATGATTATGCCCAAACCTTTTAGTTCCACGACAGGAATGTTTAAAGTGACGATACACAAAACACTGTTTGAAGTGGAGGGGGGGACTTTAGGTTAATACCTACACTGGGAGTCGACGCCAGGGAGGTGGTGGTGGCCGCCAGCCACTGAGGCGTGCTGCGCAGCGCCGTCACACTCTCGACTTTCACCAATCCTCCTAAAGTCTGAGTCCCGCCCCTGGACAGGTAGTCCCTCTGAGAGACGCCACTCCCGCCGCCCACTCCCCGAGCCAGATAATCTGTTCTGGATCCCGAGTGGGTGTCGAGTTGTGCCGCGAACATACGGGACATACTGCCGTCTGCTGTTTTGGTATCCGAGAGGATGACATCATCGTCGTCGACAATGGTAATGACCTCATAGTTTCCTGCTCCTCCTTGAGCACTGGAGCTCCTCTTGATTGTGATTGCCTGAAATTAGATTGTCATTAATCAGGCACAAAACCATTTAAAACTGAAATAGATTAACCACGTCATTGTTTCATGTGATGAACCAATTAGAGGAGTCATAAGATATGAAGCGGTTTACTGGAAATGAGGAGATGTAGAGATCAGAGTTAAGATGGATGATAAAATGGGTTACGACAGATGTTAAGGTGACATGAGGTGACACAACTTTCACAAGTGATGACGAGTCATTTTAAAGTTTATCATGTCGCAACAGATAATCCTGTGGTCTGATTCAGTTTTTGTTCTTCTATCAAAGGAGAAAAAATAAAAATGAACTAACAAGGTCTCTAAGAAGTGAAATACCTGCTGAGTGCTCGTCTCGCTGCCGCTGCACTGCCTCCGGTGGCCCAGTCCATTGCTGCTGCTGCTCCCGTGCTGGTTGGGCTTAATGTTCTCTTTAGACCTGCCTGGGTCAACCAGCGCTCTGCTGAGCTCCTTGTCTCTGAGACGAGAGGCTGTAGAGGACGAGGACGACGAGGACGAGGAGGACGCCGTGTCCGAGGAGCGTATGGAGGTGGGCCATCTCTCTTTGTCGCCTCCTTTTGAGCCCTCCTCACACCGCTTGGTCTCCTCCACGATCTTCTCCAGGACGAGGAAGGTATCCTCAGTCTGTCCTGTCTCCTTGACAATACGCTCCACCACGTCCTGCTGGTAACCCATGGTCCTGGAGACATTTAGTTTTAACATGTTTTAATTTGCAGCATGATAAGTGACTGTGACGAGATAAAATAAAACTATTTTCTATAGTTACAGCCTTTTTTGCCCAGTTTTATGTTATATGTTATATTTACGGTGCGTGTTTTGTTGCACTACTTTTTGCAATATGGCCAGTGAGAAAAAATATTGTGATACGAGGATGAACGACCGTTAAAGAAAACTTGTTTGTTTAGGTGCCACCGCTGCTGCTCAGCCTGGAAACACTACACTGTGAAACACAAAGGGAAATGTTGTACTTGTTTTGACTGATCCAGTCTGAAGCTTCATATTAGCTTCGGCTGAACTTTAGGATCTATTTTTACACAGCGCAGTTGATTCTGCCTGTTACACTGAACTTTATTCGTAGCAACTCATCTGCTGATAATTAAAACAATTAATTATTTAGTTAGTAAAAAAAACTGAAAACAGTTAAACATTCTGATCTCTTTTTAACTTTATTAAATTACTTAATCAAAAGTCTTGGTTGGTCCGACCAAGAACACAAATTCATATTTGAGAAGATAGAACATTCAACAAGCAACATAATTCATGTCATCAGGCTCATAGACCTGACATATTAATAACAGAATCATCAGCAAAGACTTGAAACTGTTTTGACTCTTACCTGAAGAAATTGACCAGGCAGCGGAGGTTGGTTTCCGGGCTGACTGCCTCTCCCTCGTCTGAGATGCCTTCACTGGAGTCCAGCATGATCGGCCCGACTGTGTTTGCTTTAGCAGAGGAGGAGAGAGACGATGAGGCCGAGGGCGTTTTGGATCTACAGCTGCCACTCGCGCCCCGGCCCTCTCTGTCCCTCTGTCGCTCTCTCGCTCTCTCTGGCGACTCGTCTCTCCGCTCCAGAGAGTATTGTCTCTTTGTGTCCCGAGTCTCGCTCTCAGACGAGCGCCGCTTGTGTGAGGGCCGAGTGCCGTTGAGCAGGACGGTCTCGGCACCTAAACCTATCCCTCCTCCCGCTTTCCCGGCTCCGCCGACAGATCCCACCGTGGCCCCTCTCTCTTCAAAGCTAGTGTCCAAGATGCGGTTGGAGAGCTCCGTCACTGGCGTGTTGCTCTGCGAGCGGTCCTGGTCGACCTCCGCCGTGCTGAGATGCAGAGTCTGGTTGAGGAAAGAAAATGCCAACCACCTCAGATAGGAAAGTATAGTCAAAGCTGCTCTTAAACACCAACACTTCCCATGGTTATGTTGCATTTAGTACTTAGGTTTTTCCAGCGTGGTTTTCATGGCATGGTAAATGGCGACTAAACTAAAAATAAAAGTTTAACCCACTTATATTGAACCATTTGATTTTTAAAAGTTAAAATAAATTTTAATTGTGGAAAAATTTTTCCAAACTGAAACAACACTAGATGCATCTGGAAAACCTTTTCTACTGTGTGAGGATGACCACTAAAAGAACACACGCTGTACTATAATAATAAATGACATTAAAGACGCCTCCACTAACCAGTGAGGATGTGTTTGTGCTGGTGGGGCTGTGAGCCAGTCCCAGTAACTCTTCCTTCAGGGCACTGGGCAGCAGAAGAAGCTCCATCGTGTATTTATCATCTCGTTCCTCAACGAAGGATTTGAACGCTCGTTTCACCGCAGGCTCTCTGTCACCAGGTAGACTTCGCTTCTCCTGGACAACACAAACACAGAGAACGAGATGTGATGCCACACGGTGCTGCATATTTCCATTATCCATCAATCTTCCTTATTTTGTATCAATTAAATATATAATGATTTATGAAATGTAAATTTTAAGTGAAAATGCCCATTGCAATTTCCTAGGTGATGTTTTCAAAAACCTATTACTGACAATTAAGCTCTCAGGTCCCAACATTTCCATCCATCCATCCATCATTTAGGTTAAACTGCTGAATAGTGAAAGTGTGTGAGGTGACTGATTATCAGGGCTCGTACCTGGAATAGTGCTACAAACTGCTGAACTCTGCTCTGCGCCATCACAACAGGCTCGGCCTGGCCCACCAGCCGCAGGCGACCCGGCTCTGGCACCTGAACCTCGGCACTCGTGTCCCGTATGAGCCTGTCCAGGAAGAGGCCGCGGGCACCAGCAAAGATACAGTGCATGTCCACGGGGTACCGCTCCTCTTTCTGCAGTTCTGGGTCACAAAGTCCTCGCACATATTCCTGCACAATGAGAAGAAGAAGCTATAATTAATTTACATCATCGGACTAATAAAGCAGTGAAGATGTGTTTAATAAGCAAAACAACAGCAGGTTGTAATAGGTAATCCAAGTATAAGTAGAAGAAACTGTAGTTTCTCAACTGCTGCTAATTCAATAGACTTCTTAACTCGTGACACGTTGACAGGTGACGTGCTGAAACTAAACTATTCATTGATTCAGGGAATCTCCTCACTGTGACAAAGTTTGGATGAATCAGATCCAGGTGGATGTGTCACATATTTTTAGAGTGAACGTGTAGAAAAGAAAAGAACCAAGAATATTAAATGACTCAACGATGACTCATTGGGAGTAAAAAAAAGAAAGAACTGATCTCAGACTTGATAGAGAATCAGGTAGTAGATACTTGGGTGAGGCTTTTCAAAAAGAAACAAATGAGATGGAGTTTCCAGTGCGTCTGGACCTGCAATTATCAAATCTGCTGTCAAGTTCTCCTCGTACTTACGTGCAGGTTTTTAATGACTAGAAGTAAAAATAGAAAGGTGGCATTCAGTAAGTATAAATAATACAGTATGATTATGTCTGGCGTGGTTCATGAGGTTAAATGTTCTCGGTAAGAACTTAAAAAGCTTTCACAAAGAGAATAGTTTAAAGACAGGTTTTATACGAGGTTACAGATTAAAGCTGCCAGACATTTTCCAAAGGGGCAGTGAGTGAGAACGCAAATGTCCCGAGTCAGTTGCTTCAGACATTTTCTACAACTTTTCCGGGCAGCCCCCTGGTAAAACGGAAAATATCAGAGTGAGCCCATGTGAGAATACAGCAGGAAAATGTCTGGAAAATGTGTGTTGATAACGTTACAAGCACGTGAGATTTTACCAGGGGACAGGCGGGAAAAGTTCCGGAAAATGTCCGGCGCTAATGACTCGGACATTTGCGTTCCGGCATAAAGTCTCCCCGGAAAATTTGCTAAATTTGTCTAGAGCACGTCTGAAAGCAGCTTTAGTCAACTGCCCCTCTGTTTAGTCAAAGCCACAAAACACTACAAAGCAGAAGATTATAAAAAACCCAAACTTCAGCCAATTAAACTAAAAACTGTATTTCTTCTTCTGTAAGTCAAACAGCTTTATATCATCCACATGTCGACGCTCTGAGAAGTAACAGCAATCTGTGGCAGACTCAATTATGACTGATGTTCAATCATGTGCAGCCCTTCTGTCACGGTTACTTAACCCTTAAGAAACTAGATTACTGGAAAGCCATTCATGGGGATTACAGCAGTGATTTCCCAATCTTTAGGATGGTATGGCTATGCAGAAAGTCACGTTTGACTCGTGTGGAATCCTCATTATGAGTCGCACAGGCCGACGGTGAAATGTCGTTCTCGGCATCACACTCGCGGTTGACTGGCAGAGCCCGGAACAGCTGGTTGCAGACTTACGCACCAAAGTGAGACTCATGTCACGAGATACAGAAGTGTGACCAATTCTCGTGTACGGGAAATCACATAGAAATAAAAATCAACAGATATAGACCGCTGCTTTGCATGGGTAAGCAAAATGTATGATTTCCAAATAGATCTCGGGTTTAGATGACTGCAACTGACAGCTGCGTTTCAAATCATCATCAGTTAAAGACAAGAAAAACACCTCCGCCAACGCCAAACTGTCCAACATGTCATGACTGCTTAGGTCTTATAGTAGAAATATAGGTTAGCAGTCTGATAACCTAAATTATATTTTTATTATAAAACATAGTTAAAGAAAGTGAAAAAAAAACAAAGATTGGATCTTCACTTTAATCTACATCTGCTGTGGCGGCTCAAAGCGGGTCGTCCATTAACCAGAGGGGTTGGTAGTTCCATTCCTGTCTCAGTCGCCATGCAGAAGTTAGATAGTGAATCCAAAATTAGCCCTGACAACTTATTGTAAGTCGTTTTGGATAAAAGCGTCAGCTAAATGAAACGTAATGTAATGTAACAACTGTGAATGTGTGATCCGAGTCAATTATTTTGATGATCCAATATTAATTTGAGTATTTTTTGTAACAAAGAATTTGAAAAGTTTGCCAGTTCCATCTTCTCAGTTGTGAGGCTTAAAGCTTTTCTTGTCATACATTAAACTGACTGAGGTGAATATTTTTGGCGACTGGTCAGTAGAAACTATTTATTTTTGATATGATATAACTAAAAAATGAATCCATTTATTGAGAAAATAACCGGCAGATTAACCGATAAGTCGCAGCCCTAAAGAAATGTATTCTGCCAATTTGAACATGACTTTTTCACATCTTGGCGATTTTCGTTACCTCCGACATGGAGGTCGCTTGTCAGCAAGATTACACCAAAAAACTACTAAACAGATTCTAAGGGATAAAACATTTTTTCGTCTATTATGAATATAAAGGTAAGTGATATCTATGAGTGTGGGACTGTTGGGACCTGACAGAAGAACGCGCTCTACTGACTGTCATTCTAGTGTCTAGTCCTGACGCCACAACGCAGACCTGTTATGGGAAAATGAAAGTGAGTGAATCAAACTGAGCTGAGTTTGACCTTAATCAACTATTAAAAGCAGCAGCAAGAGACATTGAGTGACTTCATCCAAATGTTCAGCAGCCGCAAAATAATGAAACTAAACATCATTTTGAAACTAAGATGACGGGGGTGAGGCCTTCACAGCCGTCACACAACCTCCCTTTGTCTATCAGACAAACCACCTCACTGTGCTCTTATAAAAACACAACTGTGTAACTAGATGTTTGTTTATTTTACCACTTTACCTTATTGTTGTTCTCATTCTACTGCTTTTAAAACAGAGGGTTGTTTTTATTGCTTCATTTTTATCAACTGTCTCTTGATTTAACTTGTTTTGTAATTGCATGCGTTTTCTGTTTCTATGTCCGTGAAGCACTTTGTAAACCAGTTTTTTGAAATAAATACAGTTTCTTCTTTTTATAATTATCATTATAGTCATTATTATTATTAAATCAACTGTAAATAAAGTTTGATAAAGTCCATCTATGATGTAAAATGTGTTTAAATAGTTTGGGAACGTTACATCTACTGTTGCTTTCATTAAACATCTGCTCCACACTTGATGTTTTGTGAGAAAACGTGTTTGTGCTGCAGATGTTATAACTTCCACATGAACTGCTACAGCAACAAACTTATACCTCGTGTGTGTGTCAGCCTTTGTAGACAAGGACAACACAGACTTACATTTATAAAAACACATGTTAAAAGTTATATCTGAGCTCATGGTATCTCAGCTCTGACGTTTTGTGAGAAAACGTGTTTGTGCTGCAGATGTTGTGACATGAACCACATGAGCTGTTTGTATCTCTGAGCTGCAGCAACTTGTACAAAGTTACACCTTGTGTGTTTCTGCCCTTTATAGACAACATGTAAATATATATAACACACATATTAAAGCCCCTGTGTGAGCTCAGTGTGTCTCTGAGGACGTGAAGTGTTGAGATGAAGCAGAGGACACTGGAGACAATCACAGGACCCTGATACACCTGTTCACCAGACACAAGGCAACATGGACACTGGGCATCGAACCACCGCCGGTCGACGTGTGTGAAGGGAGAGAAGCAGCTTTGAGTAACTTCACCTTCGCCTTGGACGCGTCGTCCCTGTTCCCCCGGAGCTGCAGCCATATCTGCCGGGAGGTCTTGCTGCCGTGCGGCTGTCCCGTGTGGTCCAGCAGCCCGATGATGGTGAACGTCACTTTGAAAACCTGCTCCACCCGGGGCTTGGCGCACTTCAGCTCCTCTTCCTTCTCCTCGGGGACCGTGAACTCGTCCACGGTGGGGCCGTCCTGCTGCTGCTGCCTCCCCGCCGCGGGGAGCCTGCCGCCCGGCTGCTCCGCGCACGCTAGCTCGGTGACTCGTCGCATTCCGAGGAGGGGCCGCGTTGTTGACATTCCGCCTCTCGGTCGGACCGTCGCTCCGGACCGCGACGACTCAGTACTCGGCCCCGCCGGCGAAGCTGGGAGCCTCCGGCGTTTTCATGGTGTGTTTAACGTGAACTGCGGAGCGACGCGGCGACGTTTTAACGGCGTCTACCGACATGAGCGCGGATGTAGCGCTAGCTTCGTAACGCGGAAGCCCCGAGTGACGTATCCGGAAAGTCCCCGCGATGACGTCATCAAAGCACGACGGCGAGTCCACAGATGTTTATCAGCGTGTTCTTTTTTTCGGATGAGGTTTCCTGCTCCACCTGATTATTTATATGATTATTATTATTATGATGATGATGATGATGATTATTATTATTTTAATTTTAATATAGGAACAAAATAAGAAACAAGTTTACATGGGGTTGTACACAATAACAAACAGGAACATTAAGGCCAGGGGTGTTTAACAATATACATATCAATCATATAAGTATCTTGTAGAATTGAATAAAAAGTTTTAACAGCCTTTTTTTGGGATGATTTGGAAATTAGGTTCACACAGGTCTTTCAGAAATAAAATAAAACAGGGTCTATTATTGATATATTTTTGCATTTATCATTTATTTTTTGGGGGAAGGGTTTAACCAAACCAAATACCTAATTTCCCCCAAATTATGAAAATTCTTTAAAAATATGATCAATAATAAACATACAGGAGCCCTTCTAGAATTTCTTGGTGTTAGAGCAAAGTCCAAAAAAGGTGCAAGACTGTTTCTGGATGTTCGTCACACAGAATGATCAGTTTGTGTTTATGTCCTTTTTTCCTTTTCTGCATGCATTTTAAAGAACATTTCCTAAATTTATTAACGACCAACTATTTATAAGGAAGCATCCAAACTTTCATCCAATAAACGTCATTAACAAACTGAATCCAATAGAGACTATATCTTTTTGAAAAAGGGCACATCTGGCTCTATTACTGTTTTTCTGATGTGGTGCTATCAGTGAAGGAGTCATGAAACAAGTTTGACAAGAGCCAGGACTTTCCCCGACATTCTTACGACATCAAACCGTAGATTGAGATTTCATACAATGAATTTATTTGTATTATTTGTTATCTGTTTATAGGCTTATTCTTTGTACTATTATATTTTAGTACTTTACTGCGTATTCTGGTACTTTATTGTCTGCAATCTACTTAGGGAGTATGTACAGTTTTTAGTACATTTAATGTTCGTTACATTCTATATTTTATTTGAATTCTTCCTATCTGTGTTATTGCCACTTCGCTCTATATGCAATGCCCTTGACATGCTGCTGTAACTCAATCATTTCTCAATTTGGGATCAATAAAGTCTATCTATCTATCTATCTATCTGTCTATCTATCTTGCGTATTGCCAATTACAACAAACTTATATAAATTGTCATGGAGAAGACTCACTGGAAGTGAAGAACTTGCTTCTCTTTCGTCGCTTTGTGTGTGTGTGTGTGTGTGTGTGTGTGTGTGTGTGTGTGTGTGTGTGTGTGTGTGTGTGTGTGTGTGTGTGTGTGTGTGTGTGTGTGTGTGTGTGTGTGTGTGTGTGTTTGTGTGTTTGTCAATGCTGAACAAAGAGCTGTGCCAGAGAGTACTACAAACATTTCCTGCAGCACAGACAGTCATCCAGTCCAGTTAGATATTTCCTGTTCTACAACTATGCAACGTTTCCTTTTGTCATTTTTATGGCGAATCACTACAGAGTTTCTGAGTGAATTTCCCCTTCATTTACATAAAGTAAAACATTTTTTACTTCATAAAGTAACTTTGATGCAAATTTTATAATTTTGTTTTCGCAATTCAACCTCAACTATAATCGTTCATTATGCTGTTATGAATGTGAACGTTTGGCAAATAATCCCTTTAGAGAACCACAGTTTTAAGATAAAGTGGCTTTAGTTGATAACGGGAACATATTCAATCACTAACAAATCAATTCATATGTATATTAAAATAAATCCATGAAAAAGTCCACAGACATTACTTTTGGGAACATCTGTTTGAATTCTGTTTTAAAAAAAAATTATAAAACTATTATTTTTTAATATTTTGTTTGGATTGTACATTCTCAACAAACAACCATTTGGTAACATGTTCTTCTTGGACCTTCAGACATTATGTCGCCCTCGATGTAATGAAGGTAAAAGAAAAACCTTTAGAGAAAGAGCAAGAGAGGGAGACAGAAAGAATCAGAAAAGTAGATTATAAAAGATTATAAAAGCTTTGTGTTGTTCATAAGATTGAGAGAGAAGGAAGAAGTAGATGGTGAAAAAAAACAACAGCCCAGAGAAACATCTGTTGTCACCTTTTTATATTCAGTTTGTGGTTGAATGTAACACAAACACACACAGACACAGACACACACACATATCTTTGTGGCACAGGAACGTTTCTTAGCACCAAGGTCATCATCACCACAGAATGTTTAAGTGTATTTGTTTTATATTTTCCTTTTTCTTCAAATGAAGTTAGAAAAAACAACAGAATAAATGTTTATTATACATAAAGTGTGCCTGTGAGAGCCAGTGTTGCTGTCCTCATCCACTAGATGGCGATGTAAGCTTCATAATGGCCTCCTGTTCCCGTCCCTGATGACAGAGTAATATCGACTTAAAGGTGTTTCAAATCAATATTTTTCATTATTTGAAGTCCAGACGAATGCATCAAAAGAATATCGTCTTTATTAAAGTTCACCGCGTTGTATCATGCGGAGGGAGAACGACAGGGACAGAGGTGACAGCAATATCCACACTTACACCTCTGTACTTTACCGCTTAGATTCACTGTCACTTTGGCAGAGTCGATGCTGCTGTCAGTCTGCACATCTGCTGGAAAGCCGCCTGTGGCTTTGTGCACGAGGAAAGTAGATGAAGTCATCACAATTCAGAAGACAAACATGGAGGAATAAATAAATGTCAAGCTCAGGTTAAGCTGTCAAACACTGTCAGTGGAAATATTAAAATGTCCAAATATAAAAAGCAGGATCTCCAGTGAAAACTCCCAATGTACACCCCTGTGTGTGTGTGTGTGTGTGTGTGTGTGTGTGTGTGTGTGTGTGTGTGAGCATGTGAGCATGTGTGTTTGTAACAGCTGTGTCTACCACCTGTGAGGTGAAAGGGAGGCTGACCTGCGACACATGCTCCTCTTTAATTCCACATGACTGAGAGTGTGTGTGGGAGTGTGTGTGTGTGTTAGTGTGAGTGTGTGTGTGTGTGTGTGTGTGTGTGTGTGTGTGTGTGTGTGTGTGTGTGTGTGTGTGTGTGTGTGTGTGTGTGTGTGTGTGTGAGATGGACAGAGACAGTGACAGATAGGCAGGCGACAATAACTCAGTTAAAATGTCTTCGCCACGTGAAATGAAAACCCAGCAGAATCCACGTGGCTTGAATTTTGTAGTAGTGGTTTTGAATATTGGAGTAAATCCCTGTAAGGCAGAATTAAGTCTGAGATCGTTATGAATAATTACTTAAATCATGGTTGCACTTGAAAATGAATGAAAAAGCAGATATAACCCCAGAGGAGCACTTGAAAGAGAGAGGCTGACGTTTTTTATTTGTGCACGGATCAACATATATGAGCCAAACGCAGCAGCCTCACCTCATGTTTACGAGACGTCAGGTTCAGGTTGCCCCACGAC
>NC_061487.1:24991994-25064494 GCF_022539355.2 Hippoglossus stenolepis | reverse complement strand
ATCTAAATCATGGAGGTTAATATTTTAATGGGAATATAAAAGTGTTCAAACTAAATAAAAACATAATGACAAAATACAGACATGATATCTTCAATTAATAATTTTCTGTAAATATTATAAAAATATATGATAAATACTATATTACATACATATAGTTTTACTTCTTTATCAGTGCTAAGAGCAGTTTTATTATATATTATGAAATTATTCATTTATTAATTTTGTCTGTATTTATTTATATTATTATTTAGTTATTCAGATGTTATGTTTATTTATGTAATATTAAAATCCTCTGTGCCTCCAGACTGACTCGAATTTAGCTTTGAAGCTATTTATCTGTCTGTGTGAAGCTGAATGATTTAAATATTAACGAAAATGTCATGGCATATTCATGGGCAGAAAAATCATGCATGTCAATTATTTCAGTCAATTAAAATGTTGTATCACCATCATCAATAATATACTATACAGCTGCATCCACAGCTTCAGTATGTGCAGAGATGGTGTTTTACTAAAGGTCTCACTTATTATCCACTTGGATGAAGAGTGGCTACTTTACACATTGAGTACACACAACGTTATTACCTCCACAAACTACACAGCAGCTAAATGTGTCACTATGTTCAGACCTGGTACTAACATGTTCAGATCTGGTACTAACACGATCAGACCTGTTACTAACATGTTCAGACCTGGTACTAACATGTTCAGACCTGTTACTAACATGTTGAGACCTGGTACTAACATGTTCAGACCTGGTACTAACATGTTCAGACCTGAAATTTCAACCTGGACATGTTCAGATCTGGTAAACAGATCACCTGGTACTAACATGTTGAGACCTGGTACTAACATGTTCAGACCTGGTACTAACATGTTCAGATCTGGTACTAACATGTTCAGACCTGGTACTAACATGTTCAGACCTGGTACTAACATGTTGAGACCTGGTACTAACATGTTGAGACCTGGTACTAACACGATCAGACCTGGTACTAACACGTTCAGACCTGGTACTAACATGTTGAGACCTGGTACTAACACGATCAGACCTGGTACTAACATGTTCAGACCTGGTACTAACATGTTCAGACCTGGTACTAACATGTTCAGACCTGGTACTAACATGTTCAGACCTGGTACTAACATGTTCAGACCTGGTACTAACATGTTGAGACCTGGTACTAACATGTTGAGACCTGGTACTAACACGTTCAGACCTGGTACTAACATGTTCAGACCTGGTACTAACATGTTCAGACCTGGTACTAACATGTTCAGACCTGGTACTAACATGTTCAGACCTGGTACTAACATGTTCAGACCTGGTACTAACATGTTCAGACCTGGTACTAACATGTTCAGACCTGGTACTAACATGTTCAGACCTGGTACTAACATGTTCAGACCTGGTACTAACATGTTCAGACCTGGTACTAACATGTTCTGACCTGGCATCACCTGTATTGGGGATATTTAGCTTCATTGTGTTAAAGTGGGAGAAAGTTGAGTGTATGAGCTGCGCTGTTTTTAAAGTGTTTTGTATGAAAGTCTCAAAGCCGTTTCTGTTCAGGTGATATTAAACAGAAACTGATGCCCACAGACTTCAGCTCAAAGCAGTGGGAGTATAATATTTCAGCATATGTTAATGGAAAACATTTCAGCACAACACAAGCTATTTTTAATAATAACACAGAGTGTTGTTGCAATGACACAGCGGTGCCGTCGCGGTGCCACATTAGGTGGAAATTGATGGAGAGACTTTTAGTGTCAGTTAAGTGAAAAACAAAGTGTCAGAAGTAAATGCTGGATGAAATAAAGACTGAAGAAGAAGAACTCTCTGAGAATCACTCACATAAACCAGGGTTATAAAGTTTGAGAGGTGAAATACTCAGGTGTCACCGGGTGTAAAGAGCCGCATCATTTAGATAGGAAACCAAGATTTTCATTGTATTTAAACGTGGGTTTAAATTGGTGTGAAATCAGGCTGTTAAATTGTCCGTGGCACATTTACGCCAGGATTTTTTGCAGCAGCGTGTGAAAATGTATTTGTTAAAAAGTAGTGACGGGAACTTTAATGTGCGGCGTTCTTCACTTTCACTTCCAGATTCATGGGAGAAGTTGAGATTCCGGAGAGAGAGAGAATCCTTTTAACAGCTCACAATAACACAACATAAAGACAACAAACATAAATACAGCGATAAGTCATCCCGACACTTCACATGTCACATTCTCCCTCTCCTCCCCACTTCTCTCTCTCTCTCTTCTTCTCTTCTCATTCTCCTCATCTCCTCTCTGTCTCCACCTCTTCCTCCCTCCCTCGCTCTTTTGCTCTCCTCCTCCTCCCTCGTTTCCTCTCTAATGCGTCCATCTTTCTCTCCCTGTTCAGCACAGTAGGGGAGAGCTGCATTTGAAGCTCATTAAGTAAAGACCTACAGAGCACTGTGGTGTGTGTATGTGTGTGTGTGTGTGTGTGTGTGTGTGTGTGTGTGTGTGTGTGTGTGTGTGTGTGTGTGTGTGTGTGTGTGTGTGTGTGTGTGTGTGTGTGTGTGTGTTGCGGCTGTCTGGTTCCTCCTTACGCATAAAGAATTAATGACATATAACTGCTAATATACTCTGGGTGTCTGCGGCAGGACAAACAAACACCAAATGAAATCTTCTGAAATACATTTATTTCCCTTTAATGTCGCTGACAACAGTCACCGATTAAGGATCAAAATTATTTGTAGACCAATATATTCATTTATTTTCTTAATAATATTTCATTTAGATTCAGGTTGAGTGCAGTTCCTCACTCATTGGAGGTTTTCACACCTGAAAGTCAGAACCACAAATGTCTTTGTTCCATTAGTAACATTTGATGCGGTTAGTTTTGGTTTCACATTGTAATTTAGGGAGCGCACTAAAGAATTCAGTGAACGTCCTGTCGTCATCACGTGAACTGCGTCTACCTATACTTGACATTGATTGGTTCGTATACGGCGCGGTTCAGTTTGATCCAGAGCGAGAAAAGACCTCTTTTGTTCGGGCTAAAGTTTGGTCTGTTGGTCTGAGGAAACTTTCACGCCTTTTCTTTTGTTTCAAACCAAACTGAAAAGTCTAAAGGTCCGGACCAAACAAGGCAGCTGTGAAAGCTCCGATAGCAGCATCACAATATCACGTTTTCTGAAAGGGAACTGCTTCGGTCAAAATGTAAAGATTTCACATATAGATCAACGTGTAATTTGTTACCACTCTCAGTTAAAGCCTCATGAATTAAATGTCAGGCTTAATGGTTCTTAATGATCTATAAAGTGTTAGTCACCCTCATTAAATCCATGAATTAAAGATTTACAAGCCCTTTAATATTGCTGCATTATCAGAGTGTTACCTGTAACCCTCCTGTTTACCAGAGACATTTAGATCGTGGACTAATTAATCTTTAATGTCAGGATGTGAACACGTGTCATTAACCCTGTTACAACAAACCTCTGCAACAAAAATGGTTCTTTTAATTTGTTAAAACGTAAATTAAGTATATTTACTCAATTACTGGACTTGAGTTCACATTTGAGGTACTTTACTTTCCCAAAACTGTTCCATTTTAAGCAACTTTATGCTTCTGAACGTGTGTGTGTGTGTGTGTGTGTGTGTCTGTGTGCGAGTGTGTGTGTCTGTGTGCAAGTGTGTGTCTAGCAGTGGGAGTTGGGGGTAGGGAGGGGGCAGGTGAGAAGCTAAGCTGACAGAGATGGACCACTTCACTTACCTGAGATGACGGTTCCATTGTTAATGATGTTAGGCACATCCAGGGGGCCAGTCACACACACACACACACACACACACACACACACACACACACACACACACACACACACACACACACACACACACACACACACACTGCAGATGGCGGACAAATAAAGACAAATAAAATATGTGCACACACGTATGGCTCCGAGATTAAGATCTGTTATTAAAAACTTAAAGCGACAAGGACCGCTCCACTTCACACGGCTGATTTACACTGTAATCACACCTACATTACCAAGACACACACACATCACCATACACATCACCATACCTGCAGTTCTGCATATATGAGACAGCGAGAGAGAGAGAGAGAGGGAGAGAGAGAGAGAGAGAGAGAGAGAGAGAGAGAGAGAGAGAGAAGAGAGAGAGAGAGAGAGAGAGAGGTAAAGTGCAGTTGTATCTGTACGTATATGCTAATGTGTTGCTACAAGCTACTGGGACACAGGTGACTTCACCGCATGCTTCTTCATTCAAGGTTGGCAATCGAGGGGTGGAGCTGCGGTATCGCTCCTCCAAAGATTCCTGGAAAACTCGCAGCATAAATACTCAGGTTGTAACAGGCAGCTCCGTCCAATCACCGTCTGTGATTGGCTGCAAGTCCCTGGAGTCACAAGCCAATTAAACAGAGGGAGGTAGAGAAACGCAAAACTGAGGCTCATGGACCCAAACACTTTACAACAGAGAAATTTAGCGATCCAAGTGTAAACCCACCGTCACCCGTTAGTGAGCTGTTGTATTGAAGCCTCGAGTTTGACATTTTGAAACCAGAAGTAACCATATTTGGAGGAGCAGGGGGTGGAGCCTGACGGAGAGCTCGAGGACCTGCACCCATTGGACGGTGCAAGCTGCCAATCACTCGGTATCCATTCCCAACGCTCACAGTGCTTTATCGTCGTTCTGACTCTAAATGGATCATAATATATAAAATGAACATCAGCTGTATTGCAGAAGACTTGAAACTAGAGATTGAGACATAAACTCCTTCGGACAATGTTTACTGACGTTATAAAGTGAGAAGTAGAGTCGTTCTTATAGACGTCCATAGAAACGTCCACTTTCATACACAGTCTCTCAACCTCTGACCCTGCAGATCGAGCAGCCTCGCTCCACGCCTCCTCCTCTGGATGCTGCCTTCTCCTCTGGATGCTGCCGCCTCGCCTCCTTTGTTACTCTCAGTCTTTTCTCCACTTCACGTTTCATCTCGCCATTTCGCTCTTTGCCCCCCCCCCCCGTACTTTGATCCTCTCCCATTCCCCCAGTTTCTTTTCATCCCCCCCACAACGTTCTCATGTTCGGCTCCTGTTATTACTTTTTGTTTGCTTAACAACCCCCCTCCCGTTCACCTCCACCTCTCTCTCTCTCAGACCCCTCCTTCTCACTCCCTGTCTTTTCTTTCTGCTCCTCCTCTACAGTCGTGTCCTCCTGTTCCTCACAGATTTCATATTTTCAAAGTCAAATAGCAGTCGCTGCTTGGCACAGCACCGGAGACACACGCGTGGCGGCTGTCGCAGGTTGCCATCCCATTTTCAAATTAGAGCAGGAATAAAAGAAACAGCCTGAGACGCAGACACAGAGAGAGAGAGAGAGAGAGAGAGAGAGAGAGAGAGAGAGAGAGAGAGAGACAATACAAACAGGATATCAATTTGATCTTTTCCTCCTGTACCTGCCTCCATCTCTGCTTTACAGTGGGAGACCAGGTGCTGGAGCAGGGAGGTGCTTTAATTGTGTGGAGGGGGAGAGTTGAGAGGGGAATTTGAGCTGGGAGTGTGTGCGTGTGTGTGTGTGTGTGTGTGCGTGTGTGTGTGTGTGTGTGTGTGCTTTTGAGAGGCAGCAGCAGCAGAGCAATAATTGGAGAGGCACACCTGGACACTGGTCACCCCTCAACCCTGCCCCTCTGCCCTTCAAACCAGCGCTATTCACTCTGGGTGTGTGTGTGTGTGTGTGTGTGTGTGTGTGTGTGTGTGTGTGTGTGTGTGTGTGTGTGTGTGTGTGTGTGTGTGTGTGCATGTGGTGATCTCATACTGCCCATCCGGCTGGGGATTGCACGTGTGTGGTGGTGGTAACAGCAGGCTACCGTGTGTGTGTGTGTCCCATCTTTACCCACTGTCCATCCTCGGTCAGCGTGTGTGAGAGTGTGTGTGAGTGTGTGTGAGTGTGTGTGTGTGTGTGTGTGTGTGTGTGTGTGTGTGTGTGTGTGTGTGTGTGTGTGTGTGTGTGTGTGTGTGTGTGAGAGATGGTTGTGGTCAGAGCAGTGGGTCATTCTGCTAAAGCTATAAAAGATTCAGCACTGACTGATGACCTCGGCCAACTAAAACTGCTCTCACTTTTTCAGTCAGTCTTCTTTGGGAGACTGTTTTTTGTTTCTTTAACCTTTGCTTTGACAAAGGAAACACATGAAAAATTCTCTTTCACCGCTGCACCGCTGCGCAGAGGTAAACTCCAGCGTGGCGGCAAAAAGCCTGGTTGAATCCTCTATGGCCGTAAATTTTGGGTTGTTGCTGGATGCAAAATATGAACCAAAGACATGGCAAGATCATGGAACGTTCCAGATCAGGTTGTGGTTGAGGCAGCCAGAATAACAAGATTTCTCTTTAGCTGCTTGCAGACATGCACTGAACTGAACGGATAATTTCAGGAGATTATCCGAAGGGGCTGAATGTGAGAATGTCTGTTTCAGAAGCTCAGATCAATCTCTGGAGTATTTCTGAATGAGTGCATATGAGAACATATAAGTATATTGTCCACTGTGAGGGAGAGGGCAAGTTGATGATGAGCATGAACACGCAACCGACCCAAAACTGAAAATAATGTCTCAGGGAAAAAAGAGGAGCCACATGAAGACAAAGATGTCAAAACAACGGAATTTGAGAGATTTTGCAGAGTAAGACCAACGCTGCTGTAAACAAAAACACGTGATCTCTGCAGCAGAATCAATACGGTATGTCCATCTTCCTGCATTTAATTTATGTCACAGTCAATCTAAATTATGTTGAAGGAATCCGCTTCTTGTTCACAACATGTAATCTGGATTTCTCTCATTCTCGGGGGCTGATTTCGAGCGTGGGATTTGTTTGGGCTTGTTTTACAACACAGTCATTGCAGAGCTACAGCGGCTTCATCTTCATCTTCACTACATCCTGTCTTTGTGTCTTTTAATCCTGCAGCGTGTGCCCCTAGCTTTAACCTTATTACCCTGCACACCCGGGGGACGTGTAATGAAACAGTTCCCTCATTCAGGAGGTCAATTTGCTCGCTTTCCTTTATGAAGTCTAAAGTCTCCTTCATCCCATCGGCATACCTGCCTGTCTGATTCTCTTCCTCTCCAGCTTTTCTTTAATTAGCCTGTGTGCTTCTGTGTGTGTTAGAGAGTAAAAAAGAGAATTCCTGTCTTGCGCTGACTTCATTGATTTTGGGGTTGATCTATCAGGAGCAATATTCCCTCTTCTTACTTCTAACATCTTACAAAACCTCGTCTTTATAGTTTGACTGTGTGCCTGTGCGCCGACAGATTGCTGCTCTGGTTTTTTCCGAGCTTCAAAACAGGAAAATCAAGCTTCACCAATTACAGACGACACACATAGAGCATCTCAGGCCCAGAGCTGTCATCACATTCAATCCAACTGTCAAGGAATCAAAACAGATCAAATGCAGCAACACAAAGCAATGCAGAAAAAATAAAAATAAAATAAAAAAGCAGCTGGCTCACATGGCAACGAGAAGGAATTTGTTCCTAAGCAGCCTTCTATGAAATCTCTATTACAGGCTGTTACATCACAATCAACATCCTTCCCTTTGGTTAATTCATCAGTCAATCCGTGATTAAATAAATGACATAATGTGTGTTCACTCCAGAAAAAATATCAAGTGACCTGTAATATAAATACCCTGAAAACAAAGCACAGTTATTTCATACGTACTCCCACTTATGCAGGTAATGGTTAAAGCAGACGTAAAGAAAATGAAGCCAAATATCCCTCACCACTATATGAAGCCTCACCACTGCCACCAACTGTTTAGTCACTAGTGTTTCACGAGTCACAATTATCAATTATCAATTGATTAAACATTACGAGAAGCAAATTTGACCTTTCATTTTATTTTGATGGACAGAAACACAATGGCAACTAAAACCTCGGGTCCAAAAAGCCTGATGGTGTCTTCTCTACCAACAGAATGAACAAACTGGACGTGATGTTTTAAATCCGGACGTGAGCTTTACACGACATCGTAAATGTGACGACCGTGACAAGTGTGTCCGTAAAACAGTCATCATCTCAAATCACCGTGGCAGCCATGAGACACATCATCAATGGAGAGGGGGAGGAGTTATGGAAGAGCACAAATGAGAGTTTAATGAGGGTATGGACTCCTGAGAGAGAGAGAGGGAGAGAGAGAGAGAGAGAGAGAGAGAGAGAGAGAGAGAGAGAGAGGGGGAGAGAGAGAGAGAGAGAGAGAGAGAGAGAGAGAGAGAGAGAGAGAGAGAGAGAGAGAGGGGGGAGAGAGAGAGATGCTTGTATCGCACATCTGGTTCTGTTTCACTTTACATGTGTGCGTATATGGATGAGACTTACAATGAAGTTACCTTGAACCTTGAACCTTCCTCTTTAAAAAAGAAAAATCACTTAGATGTCTCTTTCTTCTTCTGCCCGCCTCTCTTTCTATCTTCCTCTTCTTTCCTGTGTGAAGAACAAAGTAGGACGCTGTCCAGTGAGCGATGAGGGGGGGTTGCTGAGGGCCAGTGTAATATTTGGGTGTGATATTTCCATTGCCGCCTTAAATGTCTGGTGTCAACCAATTCATCACCTGGCAACCAGTGATGGAAAAAGACTGGCAAGTGTAGATGAGCTACAAAGAAAAATGGATTAGAGATGAAAGATACGAGAAAAATATTTGTTTTTAATATAAAATATCTCCTTTATGTTATATCTTCAATAGTATCTGGGTCTTTCACTTTGTTCGAGCCACAGCTGGACCTGGATTTCATTACACTGGATTTCTGTAATGTTAATGTTAATGTTAATCCTAAATATGTCATTTATGTGATGTTGGAGCGCTCAGCTTCCAGGATTTCACTGTGACGACTCGTCCTGTCACAGCACATTACCTTGCAGATGTGGATGCCACCACAGTTAGTGTACTGCATGTTTTAATCCAATGAAGCAGATTAAGTGAGTCCCCCTCAGGCGGGGTTGCACCGTGGTCACCACACCACACAGTCTGTATGAGACCCGCTGTGCCAGTGGGAATCAACGTAAATGAGGCCGAGTGGAAACCTTAATAGTGCATTAAATTGATTAAGTGCGACTCCATCCTGAACTTAATCTCATTGTTCAACTTTCCGCTCTGTGTAGCTCAACAGGTTTGATCGAGCTACAGGAAGAGGAAGTGCCTTGATTTTAAATATTGTGTTTTGTGGCATTAAGTCATTATATCACTGGATGATGTTCTCTCTGAATGTTGTCATGTTGTGTTGTATTCAGATAACAACCATGACCTGTTCAAAACTGACACGGCGGGAATCGGACCTACGTGTGACGCAGCCCCCCCCCCCGCGCCGTGTGTGGAAGGGAGTGACTGCAGAGAGAGGAGGCAGATTAGATTTGATCAGACAACACAGTTGTGAGAAAATAAATTAGATTGAAACGGGATCTGCTGGCAAGAACGTGGAGTTCTCTGTACTTGTGTCTTCTCCAGGAAACATGCAGTAGTTCACCGTGTTCACATGGAGGACAGTCAAAATGAAAATCAAATTCATTTCAGCTCAGAAATAAGTTGTTCCTGGTGTTCGCTAGGGCTTATTTCGCCAAAATAGTAGTTGCCATCTATCTATCTATCTATCTATCTATCTATCTATCTATCTATCTATCTATCTATCTATCTATCTATCTATCTCATCTATCTATCTATCTATCTATCTATCTATCTATCTATCTATCTATCTATCTATCTATCTATCTATCTATCCATCCATCTATCTATCTATCTATCTATCTATCTATCTATCTATCCATCTATCCATCCATCCATCCATCCATCCATCTATCTATCCATTTATCTATCTGTCTGTTTTACGAGCCATTTAAAATTTTAAAACATTGTTCAAGGTCTGTAATAGATTAATGCAAACTTATAAAACATCTATAATGAAAATGAATTGCTGTCATCGGTAAATTACTCAACTGTGGCTTCAACCCAAGTGTCATCAGAGGATTTTCTACATTAACTCTGTTACTCTGTACTTCCTCTGTGCTGTAGTTCCCATCACTGAGTGTTGGGGTTAGGAAACTTCCTGTTTCTGTGAATTTCGACCTTAATGTGGGACGGACACAGAGCGATGGTGCAGGAGTTTGACAGGAGCAGTTAGTTTTTAAACATTAGACACAGGATCATTTGTGTTTACGAGCGACAACCACATCCAGCGCCACCTTAGGCTGACCAGTTGTCATAACACTAAAACTCTTGATAGATCAAATCATCATGATTCTGTCTCTCTTGTACCCAAATGTAATTCTGCTCACAAACATCTGTGTCCGATCGGTTTCACAGGTCAAATTTGTTTTCGTGCTCCCTCAAACCTTTTTGTGCACTGAACAATCACATAAATGTGTATTTCAGTAGTAAACAGGAGTCACAGTTTGAGGTTCACAGCTCAAGTACAAACGTGACTCCGTATTTCCACAGAAGAAGCACATCAGTCTGCATCAGACGGGAAAAACACAGGCTCACCAGACGGAGACGAGTCAGCGTCTCATTCCATCTCATCTAAATGGACAAGCTGTACTTTGAGCTGTTTAGTTAGGTAAACTTCTCAGGTACAGTCTATCCACTCTCAATATGACATGTAGATCCCAGCGGTGGGTGGAGGGAGAGAGAGGGAGAGAGACAAAGAACAGCTACACAGAGACAATGAGAGAGAAAGCAGTTGTCATGCATTCTTCTCATCTGTGTTTATTAAAAAACCCTTTATCCTCAGAGATCCACTGCACCAACAATCACTTTTTGCTCATCTCCTCGTCTCTCAACTTTGACACGACTGTGACTTTATATCTATGTTCTTTAACATTGCAAGATGGAGCATTTTTTGACAATTTCCCAGAGAATAATTCATGGATCTTGATGAAGAAACCCTCATATTTGATTTGTGGGTCCTGGTGGAGTTCTGCTCTCTGTTGAGTGCCACTCTGGTTGAACATGACCAGTCCTAAACTCTAGTTAGGATGCACATGGAACACATCTACACACAATCTTCACTTAATAACACATAAGACCAAAGCCAAACATTTATTAAACATCAAAAATTAAGAAAAACCTGAGATTTAATCATTCGAATAATCATTGCCCCAAGATTGTCGTGTAAGGCTTTTCACTGTTTTCAGACAAGTTTCATTCATTTCATTCAATTAAAGATCAACAATTAAGATTAATACAAAATTAATTTCACACCAAAGAGCTTCAGAAGACAAGAGAACATATTTAGAAGTGTTTATCTCAGTCGATCTTGGCGCAGATTAGGACGAACGGACAGATCCAGCATTTCTTCCCCCTTTTCTTCAACATTGCCAGATGTTTTTTGTGTCATTTTCACATGTTTCCCTGGGAGAAAGGTCTTGGCTCTTGATGAATAAATAAAAGTCAGACATGTGTAGATGACTCATATGTGTAAGTGTGTGCAATCTGGTGCAGCTTGATTGAATAGAAGGGGACAGTTGGGTCTTGGCGGTGGTTTGCACTCTAAGGGCTGTTCTAGTAGTAAATGCATTAAACTGTCTCAAAGTGAGCTGACGGGTCTGTGATTTTAATCTGCCATTTTTCTTACCTTCAGTTTGAAAGTCTGACAACAGAACACCACATACACCAGAGTTATTCAAATGGAGATTCACATGTGACAGGAAGTATACAACACGTCGCCTGTTGCCTTTAAAAAATTGAAAAAAATCACAGGAAAATATGATTTCTTGGGTTCCTGGAAAAACATGAAATAAGTAATTCCTGATACGTCTGAATTTAGGATAACTCACGATCACGAGGACAGATGTGAGGACAGATGTGAGGACAGATGTGAGGACAGTACAAAGTTATTCTTCATCTGTTCATATTGCCACACACACACACACACACACACACACACACACACACGCTACTCCTCCGTCTTTCTGTTTTCCTCTCTCCTGTCCACTTTGTCACTCCCTCTCTCTCCTCTCCGCCTCTCCTGTGGTATGAAAACTTTATTGGATGCCGGCAGAGACCTTGAGGGGAAACACTTTAAATGTCTGCGCAATTATACGTCTAATAATGGCTTCACACACACACACACACGCACACACACGCACACAAACACACACAACGAGACACATATGCAGCTGGGGGCTGACAGTGACACAAAGGAGGTGGAAGTTACTCTGTCAGTCAGTAAATCTATTAATCTCTGTCACCTGGAGGTGTGTGTGTGCGTGTCTGTGCAAATGTGTGTGAATGGCACTTGGCAGGAAACAGCAGTGAGTGTGTCTGTGTGTGTGTGTAATGTATATGTCTGTAAACAACATGCCTTAACTTCCTCTCACTGCACAAAAATGTAGCAGAAATATCTCAGGTATATATGGCAGCTGCCATTTTGCACCGACGACATTATTGTGAGCCAGAATCGAGTATCGAGTATCGAGATCCTGCCGAAACATCCACTCGACCAATCATGAGTAAGCCTCATTAAGTTTGTTCCATATCCCATCACATTAACATCACACGAAAGAGGTGTGGTTCATACTTCTGCATTCCACCAGGGGGCAATCCAGATGATTTGGCTTCACGTTTTGGGAGCTGTCCTGTCGTCCATCTTCATAAACAGCCGATGATCCTAACGTGGAGCTTCCTGCCGACCTACACACAACGATCCTGTCACGTCTCATATGCGGTGACTCGGCGTCTTCATCATCTCATCGACACCCTGTTCACTCGGCTGTTTGCAGCCACGCGTCGCTTTAATCTCCTGCTGATGAGCGGTGAGTACGAGCAGGAAGTGACTGCAGCGTCTTTGAAGCAGCTCTAATGAACGTCCACATTCTGTCTCCTACACTAAAGACGCACAATTAAACCTGCGTCTCTGTCAAAAACTTCCTTCAAAGACAGAAATTGCTTTCCTCTTAAACCCTGAGTGTGTGTGTGTGTGTGTGTGTGTGTGTGTGTGTGTGTGTGTGTGTGTGTGTGTGTGTGTGTGTGTGTGTGTGTGTGTGTGTGTGTGTGTGTGTGTGTGTGTGTGAAATGTTTCACCTCCACAGCCACAGAAATCAATGCACCACATTGTGGAGGCAAACGTGTAGAATAAGTATTAGATTCACTTCAGTTAAGTGAGCTGAGCATTTTTGTGTCACGGTTTTCTAACAGGATTATTTTCTATCAGGTGGTAATTGTGCTTGAACTGTGGAGGTGTTATTATTTATTTTTTGGATACACACTTTTCTAAGCTATCACAATATTTTAGAATCTGAGTGAAGAAGAAAATACTGTGAGGAAATGCTCAAAACACTTTTTTTTTTAAATGACAGAGATTAATTAGCGTGTTCCTCCTCTCGTAGCTCTTCCTAATTACACAAAATATTCATAGAATAACTGTTAAATTTGTTAAAAGTTGTTAAATATTACCCTCTTCAAAAGAACTACTACTACTAATGTAGCATCGAATATTTGCCAAGCTAACAAGCTAACAAGCTAACGGATCATCATGAGGGCAGGACCACTTATATGCTACATTCATGTTGTTAGAAATTAAATTACACCATAAAAGATCAGTGTCTGAATGTGAAAACCTGTAAATAAATATAGACGACACGTCTCCACTTCCTCCGATACTGAGAAAAACTGTATTTGTCGTTTAGGCTAACATGTGGGAGACAGGGTTTATCACATATACTGCAACCAGCCACCAGGGGGCGATCCAGATGTTTTGGCTTCACTTTTGGGGAGCTGTTAAGTCGTCCATCTTTAAATACAGTCAATACTGTAAACTGGATACAAAGCTTAAGTTGTCAGCTGTAACTAATGAAGGGTAGAAGTTTCCCATGCTAGCTATTAGCTTATTAATAATGGGTTTGTAACCAATACACAATTTACTAATTATTTTAAATCAATTACAATTACAATCCCAGTGTTTATTTATTTTAAACATGGTACATGTGGAGACCAGAAATGGTGGTAAAACAGTGATAATGATCATTTCACTATTTAAACGTCCACTCATTGATTACGTTTTTCAATCATCAACCCTGAAGTTTAAAATGTGAATAAGTTGTAGGAGCAGATTTTGGATCTGATATCAGAAGTCTGTTTCTTCTTCTCTGGGTAATTTGCGATGTTTACCACTTTCCTTCTTGTCATTAGGGTTCATGCCAACATCCAGCTGCCTCACATCTGCTCCACGTCGTCTTTCAAGGTATTTCCACCCACACTTAATGGATGTGGGGTATTTTTAACTCGCACTCACACAATGATCTTGAGACGTCAGCGGATTTGTTTTGTCCGTTGATCGCATGAGAATCTTTTTCCCTTCGGCAGCAACTAGTCTGTCAGACGTGAACACGGAGAAAGTGATCAGATGGTCCAACCATTCAGAATATTTGCAGTAATATTACAACTTGTAAGCATTTATATATGGTACATTATCTGTATTATTATTTTCTAGTCTCAAAGCACTTAGTTGTTTGTCATTCACACACACATTCATACACTTCATCTACCGGCAGCACTTTTCTGAGACGGGCAATTTGGGTGTTCAGTATCTTGCCCAAGGACACTTTGGAATGCAAATTGGGGAAGGCTGGGATCGAACCTCCGACCTTCTGGTTCGAGGATATGACCCGCTCTCCCCCGTAGAAAAAAGGAGGGTGTAGTTCACACACTGAATATTGCTCCAAAAGGTTTATGAGCTAATGATTTGACTTCCTGTTGTTTTCCTTCCAAAACTGGTAAAATGTGCAAACTATGCATCGACTTTACCTGGAAAACCAAACGTTATTTATCATAAACTTCTAAAATCTCATAATTTCTCAATTTATTCTTATAATTCATTGTAACATTCACTCTTACGGCATGAATGAGATCCGGACCAAAACACAGGATGAGTGGGAGAAAGCAGCGGACGACATGATTGCAGGATTCCTCCGCAGCACACAAGCACTAAGAAGCTTCACTAAAGTAGAATTTAATATAATCCCTTTATTTTCCACTCATGATGGAGAGAAAAGGAAAAAATATTCTCTCACTTTATCTCTGTTCTCTTATAATCTCTTCTTCTTTCTTAAGTGCTTCACCAAATTTCTCTCCTCCTTCCCATCCTTCGCCGCGGCTCCTCCAGCTTCTCCCACCGCACTCGCTTTGCCCTCTGTCTTTGTTATTTGGCTTTTTCTTTTTTCTTGGATCATTATTACGCCCTTATCCATCTCCCTCTGTTCCGCTGACCTTCTGCAGCCCCCTCCTCTCCTCCCTCCATCCTCCTCCTCTCTCTGTTTGATGAGGAGAATGAGAGGAAAGAAAGACACCCTGACGTGAAAGATGCCAAATGTCTGGGTCACTCACACACTGACAGCCCACCGCTGTGTGTGTGAGTGTGTGTGAGTGACAGTAGAACAGTAGGGAACTCAAATGAGGAGTTGAAGTGTTTTGTTAAACTATCAAACACGCCCCCCACACACACACACACACACACACACACACAGACACACACAGTATTGTAAAACTGCATGGAGGCTAAGCCAGTATCATGCTGTGTAAACTGTGGGTTTTGGGATCTTTCACATGTCTCAGTTTCACTTCAGCTTACCGAAGCCCTTCACTCATTAATACTGAAATTCAATCAGACGGCACAGAGCGAACATTTTTGCATAAACGTCTCATCTACAATTCAGATCTACTGTAACGTCTGTGACGGAGGAAGAAGATTCTGTGATGCGACGGAAATCTCCAGTTTCCATATGGACCTTGAGGTGGAGGGATCTAGAATTTGAATATTTGCTGATATTTAATATTATCAGGAACGTGTATAAATATACGGCACAGTTTTACACAAACTACGAGGATGGATGGACGAACCAGGTGGGACGTGCTGGGGGGCGTGGCTAAAGGCTGTGGCTGTTGTGACATCACAAAGTTATGGAGGTGCTGACGGCTCGTTTTACGGGACAGTTTCTGAGGCTGTGAGAATTCCAGGGATTGTTTTTTGGGCCCTTTCACAGAATTAACACCGAAAATAGACCTGATTAATAATTAAAAAAGTCATGGTATGAAACAGTATGAAACCTTCAAAACAAAGTGCTTTAAAGGCCTTTGCACAGGGACACGAATAAATGACAAATAACTGTATTTAGACGTGTTTGACTATTCACAAACAGATTTTGCTTTAGGAAAAATAGAATCAACTTCGTTTCTCTTGTTCCAACACACATTCTCACTGGTTTGATTTGTATTGTGATGGAAGGGAAACCTTGGAAAAAATCAACCTTGGTCCATGAGAAATAAAAGCTGCAATATCTCTCAGTGAAAGTCTGTCGCTGATGGATTTGACTTGATACAGCTTCGAAAAAGATGATCGCTCGGAAAATGTGTGCAAGTGTCAAAACAGCAAGTGTTAGTGTTAATATTATTGTTATAACAAATTCTACTTTTACAGTATTAATTCTACTGGACTTTACTGTAGCACACAGGCATTTACGTGTTTTTATAACTTATTTAATATGAAACTCAACACACTGGTTGATTTGGACATCTTCATCAGTTCCTGCTCACACTCTTCATCCACATCAGACTTGGACAAAGATTCACTTTATCATCTGGAACTCTAAGTGAAAGGATTTTTCAAGTATCTGTTGTATGTGAAAAACCTGAATCTGCTCACATTCAAACAATATGTGCAATATTCATTCTGTCAATTCTACAATACAATGGTTCATGTGAAATCCATTTACTGTGCATATTCTCACACTGTATTTATTCCATTCGTATTTTTCTATATTTTCTATATTTCCTTACATTTAAGTATTGCATGCTACTTATTATTACTTAGTGATGCCTAATTTAGCAAATTTCCACATTGCGGGACTAATAAAGGATTATCTTATCTTATCTTATCTTATCTTATCTTATCTTAATACTCACACACCGCCCACTGACAGTCTGCGAGCTGGGGAAGCTGTGGGAGTCTCTGCAGCACAAACCTTCTGTTGTCCTCGTCTTAACAGAGAGATACAGGGACAGAAACTCCAATAAGTCAATCCACCCTAATTTGCTGCTCTGCTGACAGTAATGTGCACTGAGCAGAGCAGAGAGTGAGAACGTGGGAGCGAGGGAGAACAACCAAGAGTTTCTGTGGGTAAAGGTGTCCTTGCATACTAAAGGGAAGGGGCTGTAGATAAATGTTGTTCTCCACACAGCCTGCGTCTCTCATATATCTCTGTTAGACCACAGCAGCCATGGCTGCACCAGACAAGGCCAAGTTCTCAGTGTCTCTGTATGTACGTGTGTGTGTGTGTGTGTGTGTGTGTGTGTGTGTGTGTGTGTGTGTGTGTGTGTGTGTGTGTGTGTGTGTGCTACATGTGAACCTTTATGAGAATGGATGGGACCGGTGTGTTTTTCGCCTTTGAGTGTTTGTGGGATAACGCACGAGAGCTCAAGTTGAGGGATTTGCTGCCGTGTGCTGAAGATGTTTGCGTGCACTTTTTTTATTTGTGCGTGTGTGAGTGTGTGTGTTATTCATGTGTTTGTATGAGCTGTTATTTAACATGCTTAAAATACCTTTCACACTTTCCGTAAAAGAACATGGAATCTGCAGACACTGATCTTCAAAATGTAGACGTGTATTTATAATGTTGTTTATTTTTAATATCAAAGATGAATTATTTTTTTCTGTCACACTTTACCTGGTGAGTGTCGATTATAACAGGGGAACAAGTGTGACTTTACATTAAATGTGTTTTGACTTATTTTTATTTTTCATGCCATATATTCAAAGGCAGATTTTATTCATATGTTTGTTTCCATATTTACTCAACAAAATATTCAACACATGAAAAACAAGCAGAAACCTGGTTTGTCCATGTTGTGTCATGTTACCTTATATTGCTTCACTCTCCTTATTACACCAGGCAGCAGTTTTCTCTTTTTAGACGACCAAAGCAGTTTGATATCGTCATGTTACATTTAGTTTAAATACAATACTTTATTTTCTTAGCTGAATTTTAAGTAAAAAATTAAGGAAACCTAAATTGTTTGTTTAAAACTGTTTAACTTATCTTGTTTACCTTTGTTTAAACACAATTTATGAAACTGATGGCTATAAGGAAATTACATAAGAACAGCAAATAAAACATTTTCCTTAAAAATGGCATTTAGAAAACCTAAAGATAAGAAATGTATATTTAGTATTTGTAGAAACGAAAAATTTGACATGAAAATAATCACTTCTTGGTGTCTTATTTCATCCAAAAAGGAAAAAAGAACGATTAATTAACATCTACAAATAACACGTGTCCCTGAATGAAGCGACTGCACTTCATGATTCTTCACTGTGATCTCAAGAGATTACCTCTTTTGGATCGTCCACATTAAGTGAGTTAAACAAAAGGCCCCAAACCAGTGTTGTCTTCCAGGTTATTGCAGGATACATGACAGTGAAAGGTTCAGGCCCACTTCATCCGCTCTCTGTCTTCAAGTGCGACCATCAACACACAACTCAAGTGCCCATGCAAGTCCAGCTCAGTGAAGTGAACTTAGATTTCTGTTAACAAGAGTATGCACATTAGTCAAATCAGTGAAATCCACAGGACGCTGAGATGTAAGTAAAGTACACTCAGGTGTTTTACAGTGTATTATATGGACAGACTTTACTATGAATACACAGTAGAGATACTTCCTCAGGATTACTCTGCACCATAGTGAGGCGATATATACGTCTAAGTGTTTCAGGTTGTGTGTGTGTGTGTGTGTGTGTGTGTGTGTGTGTGTGTGTGTGTGTGCACGTTGCTGCGGGCACCTATTAAATTTAAACACTGTTTTTATGACGGTCTTTGTAAAAACAGAACACAGGCAGAGCCACAATTTACCTCTTCCACTTAGCACTCTATCACGCTATCTCTGTGTTTCCCCGCACTCATCCCTCTCTCCTCGTAAATCTATCTCTCGTTCTCTCCACTCAAAAGTCCATTACAGCCTCCTGCCTGCAGCTTTCTCTGTTTGTTATCTGTCCCACTCACATTATCTCTGCTTCTCCCTTTGACTCTCCTCTCTCTTCATTATATTGGTAAAATCAGATCTGATGTTCTTTCTGATGCTGCCTCTCGTGGCGCAGACACTTTTTCTTGCCCACCTATTTTTGTCCCTTCGCAGACAGTCCACGCAGATCGTCTACATGTGCTATTATTTTAAATGTATTGTCTTTTCCCCTTCTGATACCTACAACCCCCATTCCCCCTCAGCTTTTCCTCATTTCTGCCCCCTCCCGCTCCCCGACTCTCCCCCCCGGTGCTGCATGCACTTTATCACTTTTGGCAGCGCCAAGTTAAAAAAGAAGAGAATTTATGCAAATGTGGGTCTGAAAAATGAGTGTTCACCTCAGCTGCAATGTGCAGAGGAAAGCAGAGAAGCTCCTCATTACAATATTTTCTCTTTGTTGTGGATCCGCTGGATAATAATTAAGAATGATTTGTGATGCTGGAACGAAGCTGAACCCCGTCTCTTCCCAGGAAATTCACCTAATACAGTAGTTACTGTACTGCACATGTAGACGGACAACGAGTCCAATACAATCTGATGAGAAAACTACGTATTTTGACAATAACCACATTGTTACACATAATGTAAAAGATATAGGGAAGTGACTTTGTATGCTCATATCCAGAATTATACATTTAAGTTGTGTTTTTAAGAGAAAAGGTTTATATGCTCTAATATTTAATGTTTCAGGAGCGTCAGTGTTTCCTGCGAGTTCCCTTTAACATCAACTTTGGGCTTTTTCACAAAAAACACACCAGAGCGACGTTAAACTGAAGAAGCATCATATGTCTCCTTTACATAAAAATGACTTGGTCCAAGTCAAACGTGTGTGAGACGTAGTTTAGACTGGTTTAGTCTCCTGTCCTCTTCTCTCCAGCAGCTTTCAGACTCCCCCTCATCCCTCTGTTTGCTTTTTGTGACTTATGAAATTGCTGCAGCACTGCTGAGGCCAAATATCAAATTGTTAAAGGTGCAGAGGTCAGAACGGGGACGTGATCCACTGACACGGACACAGACACTGTATATTTACACAAAGACTTATGTACAGAGGGGCGACACTGAGGGAAAAACCTGGGTGAGGAACATAATGAAAAAACATTCTTACGTAGAGGAAATAAGGGTCAGAGGTTCAAAGTCAAGTGGTTTGATGAGGATGAAGATCGTCTTATCTTCATCAACTCTCCAGATTCCAGATTCCGGAGACTCAACTGCTGCAGAAACAGAACCAGACACATTATGTAATTACAAGAGCGGCAATCGAACCTGAAAACCGACAAAACAAATGTAGAAAACATGATGAAAATCTTTGCCTCATGATTATTTCACACACATCTGCAGTAAAGAGGAAAGTCCAGTGACGATCATTGGTTCAAATCCCACTTTGCTGCATTTTGCTTTTGTCAACACACAAAATTTTCCACTTTAACCAAACATAAAACATTTTCTTGTGATATTAAGCCTTTTTCTTTTGAAATTAAAAAATGACTCTTTCTTTAGCGGACTCATTCAGTTTTCTTTGTTTGTAGTGTGAAGCTGAACTTTGACCCTTGAGAGGAACAGAGTTAAATACAGTTTCAAAAAGGAGAAAAATAGATTATAATAATAATAATAATAATTACAACAATAATACACTTTTATGTTTATGTCATCTTGACCTATAAGATCAAACAACACAGAAATACAAGAAGTAAAAGTACTACAGATGAGCAAAAGGCTAAATCAAATAAAATATTCTAAAATTGATTTAAATTGTCAGATCCAGATCAGGACCTATTTATTAAAAGATCAGACACAGAAAAAGAAAAAAGAGACAGCAGTAAAAGTTCATCCTACACAAACAAATAATGCGTCTCTCCCTGTGGGCCAGTCGCTAACCAACATGTCCGCCTGCTCCGCTGGTGACTGCATCAGAGCTCCACGGCCAATCAGTGCACGGACGCAGTGGCCAGATGCTTTATTGTTTAAGTTTTGTCGTAGGCAAGGCAACCGGTTTGAGAGGTGACACGTTATGATGATGTGGTGCTGCAATGCATCAGTTTCTCTCCCTGCTGTGTGAAGATCAGATGAGGAGATGAGCCAAACTCGCACTGATTAAGATATAAAGTTTGAGTCCATACGCGCACACACACACACACACACACACACATACAGTACGTGGACATGTGTGGCTGCCTGCATTCATTAATAAAAGACAATGACCGCGGGTAGGAGCAGAGGTAGAGCGGGAAAGACAGGACAGGACAGCACAGACAGGAAGGAGAAATAATAGCCAATTTAGCCTTGTCGTCTTAAAGCTACACCTTGGCATTTTGAATTTTGCCTGGTTATTTTTCTTCACCAGACACTTGTCATATTGTGCGGAGGGAAAAGTTTCACTTCCACCCCCCCGCCACTAAAAATGGCTTGTTAGCATCAGGAGGATGCCACATGGAAACCAGAGGGGTGCACAGTAAGCGATCCCTTTAAAATCTGTTTAGAAAACTGAGAGACGGAAGGAGGAAGAGGGGACAGGAGGAGGAGAGGAGTCGGATGAAGAGGAGAGGAGGGTCAGGGAGTACGGCCGTCGCTTCTCGATGTCCGCTGTGGCAGAAGGGGATAATGAGGAGAGAGGAAGGGAGGTAACAGCGGGTTGAAGATGAGGGAAGGGAGGAAGGAAGGAAGGAAGGAAGGGAAACTGAGAGAAAGAGAAAAGGGAGAAAGATTTGGAAAAAATGTGAGAATTCACAAATGATTTCAAAAGGTCAAAGAGAGGGCGCAGTCAGCGAAGGTTACTCACAATGACAGCTGTACAAGGATGTGTGTGTTTGTGTGTAACATACATTTTGTTCTTACTTGGATATGTGTGAGATTGATTAAATATGTGTTAATGTTTGTGTCTTGCATGCTGGGATTCATTTGTGTGTGTGTGTGTGTGTGTCACCTTTTACACAACCCAGCATTTCAATTAAAGGCTGAAAGCAGCTCTTTGTTTGGCGTTCTGTTGAGGAGGAAGAAAGAACGAGCGAAGCGTATTACTCCATTCAAACCTTCGGTGGGAACCAATCGGAAGGTTTCAATTCTGTCCCCATTTGCCTCGTGCAAGGACAAAGTCTTTTCATTGGTGTTTCAGAGGACGGAGAGACGGACACCCACACACACACACACACAATCTACCTACTCCCATTCAAACAAGTTCACACACACATACGGAGAGAAATGGTCAATAATCAAACATGTGTATTACATCAGCAAATGAAAAATAAGAAAAACAGGTTTTTGTGTCATAAATGCACCAGTTTACACAGAAATCCTATTCAATGGTAACACGTGTAAAACCACTTCATTAATGCAAATATCAGTGTTAATACGTTATGTGCAGATTTTTAACTTCAGCTTCACAGATCATTTTTCTCATAAACATTCCTGAGTTCACAAAATATGACAGATTTCAGTATCTATTCAGTGAATTCAGAGAAAAATCTATGTGTAATTGAGAAGAAAATCATAATATCACAAGAATAAAGAAAAAAATACTCCTGTATTCCTGAGAAACTTCCAAACATCTTTGAATTGAAGTATAACCAAGAATAACCTCGTAGTCCAACACGATCATATACACGTGTTTCCTCTTTCATCAAAAAGGCAATTTCCTCCAAGTCTGTTTGGTTCTTTCTTCAGAAAATACTCAGTTTCTTACTCAATATTTTTAAAGTCCTGATTCTCATGATAAAGTGTAGCTGATTATCCTTATTACAACATTCATATTACAACTTAAATCTGGTAATATTTTCACTCTTTTGAACAGTTTTCTTGTAAATGTATGATTTTATTGTATATATAGTAATATTACAACTTTATTCTCATAATATTTCAAAGATTATATTACAATTTCATTTTTCAAAACATTATTTTGAAAATCCCTTTTGTTCCCTTCAAGAGGCCCTAATACTCCTTCAAACTAAAAACAATGTGACATCCCTTGATGTTTCCTCTCAGATCCACGTGCACAGATCAGCTGACACACGTCATGTTACATCAGCCGGAGGAGGTGTCTTGGTTCTCCTGGTTTCCAGTGCTGTGTTGAAGTGCTGCTGGAATTCTGGGCTTTCAGTAAATTCACGAGCAGATTCAAAGTGGCTCAGAGGTTTTTCTCAAGAGACAGAATTTGCTTGTCAAACCCCTTGATTAGAACACACATTTACTAATTATAGACTCTGTACAGTTGCCAATAAGTGTAAATAAATGGTTTCTATAGACGACTGCTGGTTAATTAGTCTAATTTTTCTCCATAAACATGCAGCTCTTCCACCTCATGTGCCGGCTCCCTGCTTCCGATCACACACTTATACAGTATGAGCACAGTGGGTGGTCTGCTTGTGCACTGCTCTGCCTCCAGTTATAAAGATAAACGTGTAGCAGAGCTCTCTGTGGTGAATCTGCATGCTGCGACTAAACTAACCAAACAAACTCTATTCTCCTAAAAGACATATTGGACCGTAATTTGTAAAACTGCACTTTCTGAATAATAAAGTGCCAAACTTTTTAAAGAAGATCTATCCGTCATACTGATTCTTAATTTGTCTAATCTGATCGTAGCGTAACAAAAGCAGAAATTAATTCTGCCATGCTGACGGGCGCTGACATTGAACGAGCGAATAAGACAAACACGTCTTTCTGGTGATTAGAATTGGAAATGTGGAGGTCGGCTAATATTTGAGGAGTCAACAATTTTGTGTTGACAACTTTAGATATTCTTGGATTTTTAAGTTTTGTTTTTTAAGTCCAATTAAGCTGCTTTCAGACATTCACTGAAATCCGCAGATCCGCCGTATATATATTCTCCACCTCTGTCTGCTGCACCCGGCTGCTGCACCTCAGGATTTGATGCTGTGGTGAACGTGTCTGTGCAGAAAACCTCCCGCTACTTTGTGCATGTGTGAAACTCAGTAAACTCTGCAGCCAATTCTACGGATTTTACCCACAGGTCATGTCTGAAAACGGCTTTAGAAACAAACTGATAGTGCCGAGGTGCAGGAGTTAGATTTGAAAATAACATGGACAGTATTAATGCTGATGCAAATATGAACCTTCATGTATCTCCGTCTCAGAATGTACGGCAGCAGACCTTGCAACTAACTCGCATAAATTTGCCAATGTCGAGTTGCAAATGTCGACTCAAGCTGAAAAATCCTTTGAGATGGTCACAGGGTCAAGAGCGGACATTTGTGACCAGGGAGGTTTCAAGTCCCGGCACTCGTGCACACATCGTGATGGGGAGCACTTAAAACATCCAGCCGTCTATTTATTAGATAAACCACAAGTAGTTCTGTTGCTCAGAACCAAACCAACTGTGAAGGAAATTGTTGAATATGTCAGAAAACCACAACTTGCTCTCTGTACGTGGACCTTGTTTGTGTTTGTACTTCCTCATCTGACTTTTTAGCTTTTACCTCAGGTAGTATTTTCTGATAGAAAGGCTCGAAGGACATCTTCTCCCACTTCCCACACGCTAACCTTACTCTTTACTTTCAAATAAAAAAGAGAAACAACTTCCAGTGTTGAGTTTAACGATCACAGAGGAAACCAAACCACTGTCAAGATTAGTAAAGCTCATGGCTTTTAACTTTATACATCTTGGATGATCACATGTTTGTGTCTGAAAACAACAGATTAGAGTAAAATGCATCAGTTATCGGGGTGAGACGTAAACAACAACACAAACAAAGCACGTTACAGTACAAGTAACATTCACCCATTCATACAGCGTTTCTCTATCAAACACGATTCATAGACCAAGCTCTCAGGGGCCATTTGGGAGTTGGGTGTCTTGCCCAAGGACACTTCGGCTGGGAATCGCATCACAACCTTCTGATTAAAAGCAATTATTTGATCATATTTGTTGAAATCCTCTTCATGTCCCATGACCATCAAAAAATTAAGTCATCTGGAAACGAAACCCAAACCTTCAGACTAGATTCAAGGCTCATTTATGCTCAAGGTTAGATATCGATGAAGGTTTCTGTCTGTACTCGAGGTTCATTTCGTTTTTTATTTGAGCACGTCTTCTGAAAGCTAACGGATTTGGACAAAAACAGAAGAAACGCAGCAGCACCACTGGAAGTCGTGGAGGGAGGTGAAGCCAAAAGTTCAAGTGAAAAAAACACGACAGAACAAAGATATTTCAACAATGTCGCAACTTTACGAGAGAGTTCTTTGAGAGTCGGTATCGTTTATAATGTAGAAACCTTTCTCTCTTTCTTAAGAAGTATTTTGTCACAACCTCTTCTACCGTCACCATTTTTTTTTATTGTCAATAAACTCTCGACTCTTTGTTGCCCTCTAGTGGATGTATTGCTTCACAACCATGCCAATGCAAAAAATACTGTTAGAAAAAAACAAACTGTTAGAAAGAGACATCAAATGAATTTACACTTGCAAAACATGTTACTGTGCGTTGATGTGATGTGTGAACAGAACAAAAATGAAAAAGATCAACTTCCCACCAGCCTTAAAGCCCATTAACCTTCCCACAGTTCATTTCAAAACTGGCGAAACTTTTAGAAGTGTGCACAATGAATCTATGTGACATGTTGCCACTGTAACAGATATTAAATTTAGCATTCAGAGAAACCACCTTAATAGAAACCTGAACAGTGTGCAAACAAAGCTCCAGCAGGAGGCTGCACAGGTTTGTAAAATCAAGGGAGTTCTGGAGTCTCACCTCCGCAGCTACAGTGAAGATGAGAAAAAAAAGTGTGATCCAGTGTTGAGTGGCAGCCAATGGTGAAAGAGAGAGAGAGACGTAAACCTGTTTTTAACCTGGGTGTTTTATGGCAGTGTGAGCGGTGAGGTTAATTTATTTCACCGCTGTGGGGCTCTTAACGTCTGGTTCTGACAATGTGAAGAACATCTGACTGAGGTGAAAGTCACGATAAAACACTTAAAGATAAGAAAATCTATTTGTTGTGTTCACCTGCTAATCTGGAGGTTTATGACCTATACTAGGGCCGGCCACCAGGGGGTGATCAAGATGCTTTGGCTTCAGTTTTAGGCAAAATGAACATCATGCTGCATTGAAGAAGACTTGACACGAGAGACTGAGACGTAAACTCCTTAAGAAAACGTTTACTGACGTTATGAATCAAATACTAACCTCTTTTTGCAACCGGTGACGTCGCCATCTGCTGGTCATTTGAGAGAATACAATACATTTCAGACGAGTATAAGTACATTTTTGTTTATAGTTTATGGTTGACAATAACATTTAGACTAGCATTTAGCTCTGTGCAGTACACACGGCCACTAGAAGGCAAGTGGGTGTTGTATAAAAACTATGCTCCAGTTACTACGCACAAAACAACGAGTCTGTAAAACACACACATTAGAAATATGTGTTGCTTGATAATCACCAATTAGCTAAACTAACGCCTCCTGTTGTTAGAGGAGAAAATACGTTAATTTAGTGGCAAAGACTTTGACATCATCCTCATATTCAAACAAACAACCGGCCAAGTGCAGAGGTTCCACAGAACAGGCGGAGTTTCTTCAGCCCGGTCGGCTAATTAAACGACTGCTTGGCCTCAGCAGCAGTTAATGCTGTTCAATTATGAATGAGAGAGACGGGGTGAAGAAGGCAGCCCGATCAATGGATGGTGCGAAGAAGGGACAGAAGATATAAGAGCAAGGCAGAAGGGACGGAGTAGAGAAATGAGTCGAAAGAAAGAAGGGAAATAAATGAAAGGGGGGGGGGGGAGTCGGAAAACAGAGAGTGAAGAAGGGAAAAGAGAGAAAGAAGAAACAAACACAGGAGGAGATTCTGACTGGATGTTGTGTCAGTGTTTTGCTGCTTTGAACCGAACAGTGGAGGTTTAATTTGGTGTCAGTCTGACTGAAACAGGCCCTTCGGCGACACGGCACCCGGTGTTTGTTTTGGTCGACCCGACAGCCACAGGCACCTCCCTTTATCTCTCTCTCTCTCTCCGACTGTCTCTCTGTCTCCTGCGACATCTTTGTTTAGATATAAGTTGTTTCTTTCTGCTGCTGTCACCCCCTCTGCTGCTGCTTCTCCTCTGGCCTCATACTTTATCGTCTGTCTTTATAACAGAGGACAGGCTTCTCCTTCGTCTTCCTCCGTTTGACTCAAATATTCTGGGAAATGTTTAAAAACTGTTAGTAAATGAACAAAATGCGGCTTCACGTGGAAATGCTTTTAAATATGTAATTATTACCTATATACATATATGATATATACAGTAACGACTAATTCTATGTCCTTGACAGAGATTGTATATAAGATAGTTCACAAGAGTGTAGCCAAGTCATCTTGCTGCCCCCTGCTGGCTGGCTACATTATAGGTAATAAAGCCCACCTCCTCCATGTTAACAGATGGTACATGGATCAAACTAAATTAAATTAAATTTCCTGCTGGTTTTTTTGGTCTTTCTACGGAATCATTTTAATATAGTGGCAAATATAATGAATAATTTAAATAGTTTTAAAAGTTAAAATACACCATAATCATAGTGTTTAAAATCTTCCTGTTGGAGTTTCACGTTGTTTTTAGTCTTTGATTCAGAGCGACTATATTTTGCTTTTCAGGTTTTTCCATTAGTGAGTTAGAGGTTTTAAATGGCCTGTATTTCTATGGCAGGTGATGACAGGTACAGTTTTACCATTCACACACACTCATTCACACAGTGCATCCACGTGCAGCACTTTCTCTATCTCATAAGTGTCCAAGGACAGTTGGGCACACAGAAATGGGGATTGAACCACTGACCTCCAGGTAGGTGGGTAACTCTCTCTACCTCCTGAGCCACAGGGCGTTTTACTCTCCGACAGGAAACTCTGCTCCCTAAGAGCCTGAACCGCCTCGTGTCACTCATATTAGTTCAGCCGAGCCGACATTGTTACCGTGGCTACAACTGTGTTTTCAGAAAACCTCTTTAAGTGGGAGGCGGGAAACTTGTGACACACGCTGTGAGCAGTTGGCCAATCACAAAACATCTGACCAATCAGAGCAGACTGGGCTTCTTGAGAGGTGGAGCTAAAACGGAGCGTTTCAGACAAGAGGCGATGCAGCAGTGATGGTTTAAGACAAATAATACGTATTTCATCATGTTAACCTTTTTTTTTATCAAAACCTGAACCTGTTGTTGATGTGTTAATAGGAACTTTAATCTTTTCCTTCACGTTCCAATAAAAATATAAAAGAATAAAATACAGCAGAATAGAATACGTCTCATATCTCTGTGGTTAAATATAACTCACGGGTTTATTACAGCATTTCTCTGCAGACACATCTCCAACTACAGATAGAGACATGTGTACACAATGCTGCATATGCAGTATAGACACGTACGTAGATAAATGTGGACACACACACACACACACACACACACAGAATTAAATCAGCATAGAGCTTGGCACTTGTGCCTCCCTGGCCCCCAACCTGCTGGCTGATTCAATTTTCTGGGCAAATCTGCCGACAGTGACCGCCAACATTCACCTTTAGATGGAGGGAGGGGAGGAGAGTGAGAGAAAGAGAGAGAAAGAGAGAAAGAGAGAGAGAGAGAGAGAGAGAGAGAGAGAGAGAGAGAGAGAGAGAGAGAGCGGTTGGCATGTTGGGGGAGGCAAAGAGGGGGTGAGAGAAAAGGTGACTGTTGCTGCGTACTTTTAGAGATAGAGGAGTGGTGTGTGACGGAGGTGAATGCCAATACTGTTCCTGAAGGGAAGTGGACCTGGAGGAGAGTCTGGCAACATTCAGCCTCACTCTGAAGAATCAGTGAGTGTGTGTGTGTGTGTGTGTGTGTGTGTGTGTGTGTGTGTGTGTGTGTGAGTGTGTGTATCCTGTGTGTGGCTTCAGGGGAGAAATAAAATCTAAACACTTTTAACACAAGTTCTTGTGGTTCACGTCTCTGGCTACAGTTTGCTGGTGGAGATGTTTTCTTTTGGATAAAAACAGTAAAATACACAGAGAGATATTTCACAGCTACTATGAGGTTACTATAGATTCTTATGTCAAAACCATTATTCCTATGAGGGTCATGTCCCAACGAACAGCACAGGGGGTCAGCACACACACACACGGCCATTAGCTAAAGAAGAGGGTGGAAATTACCTGTAGCTTTTTATAACCGCTTAAAGTTTACAAACTTATTCCATTAGTACAACTGCTACTACTCTGGGTCTGTTCAGAGATTTTCTGTTTCTCTGCATCGGTATTAAGGGAAAGTAAACTCAACACTACTTAGTTTTTCCCCCACACTCTCAGAAAGGTCAAGGTTGTTGGAATTTCAATATTAACTTTACTTTATTGTAAATATTGGAATAAATCATGAGCGAGAGACAGTTCCTCTGGTTAAAAGAGAAACACAGCATCAGAGCGGTGAATGTAACATGATTATTAATGTACTGATGGAATCTAAATGTGGATGATCCACATATGAATATGAACGCTTTTTGAGATTCTTATTATTAAACAAAAGCTGTTTTCAGACATTAACACCTGAAAATGAGTTCCTTTGGTGTCGGCCCTTATCGCTCAAAGCTCTAGAATCTTCTTGTCTTTCCAAGTTGGTGTCGTCCACGTGTATGGCTCCTACTTGTTTTCTGTCAGTTTCACATCCGTCACTCGCTCACTTTGAGTTTTCCTGCTGTATTCTCACGTCGCCGCTTGTAACTTGAAACGTTGCTGTTACACCGAGTTAGTGTTTCTCCTCATCTTCTATTGGATGTGAGGGTTTTTTCTCTGACAGCGTACGATGTGCGTCAACACACGTTCACCTGCTGTGTGTCCGTGTAAAACCCTTTCACAGCGGCATTGACGTATGTTAATTGTCAAAAATAAAAAGCAGCAGGATTCCCTCTTGAGTTTGCAGCGACACCTTTAAGATCTAAGATCTCGACTGATTCCTGTCACTTTGAAATCGATATGACAAATTAACGAGAACACAGATAAGACTACAGGCCGCACTCACGCGAAACTGATTTCCTCGTTCTTAAAAGGCGTCAGACACAGAGCGATAGATAAGATGCGAAAAGATCAAATGTTTCAGAGACGACAGGAAGACAGAGACGACAGGAAGACAGAGACGCAGGAAGCCATGAGACAGACAGAGTGATACACTGATGGACGGATAGGAAGACGGAGAGCCAGGTGGAGAGGGAGGTGCAGAAACAGAGGAGGTCACATATGCTCACTTCCATAGACATAAGCCGTGATTAAATTGAGTGTGTAGTAGCTGGCCGCTCTTCAGGTGTGTGTGTGTGTGTGTGTGTGTGTGTGTGTGTGTGTGTGTGTGTGTGAGAGCGGGTGTGAGTCCTGTAATATTGTCTGCAGTCCCATGGGCTGTAGCTGAGCAAACTCAATCAACTCCCACTCACCTCTGTGGCCCTCCCTACACTGTCAGGCCAAGACGAGACACCGGGCCTGCCTCTCCTCTGGCCTGAGAGAGAGCGAGAGAGTGGGGGGCAGAGAGAGAGAGAGAGAGAGAGAGAGAGAGAGAGAGGCGGAGAGATTGTGTGTGAAAGAGATGTGCAGCAGTGTGTGGGGTATGTAAGAAAGAGACAAGTATGTGAGTGTGTGTGTGTGTGTGTGTGTGTGTGTGTGTGTGTGTGTGTGTGTGTGTGTTGTGTTGTGTGCGTGGGCACATTCAGGTGTGTCCTTGAGAGAATCAAAAGCCTCGGCAGATTGAATGCATCAGTATCAGAGAGGAGTGTTCAGCATTCACGTGTCTGTGCTTTCTGTATCAGGACATGTGACACTTCCACCACGATGCACCTCCATGTGTTCCTGAGCTGTAAATTATAAACATATAGAATTATGTGTTTTTCTTTGATGAAATACATGAATGTTGCTTTGGATATAACATATATACTGAAAATCTACATGTATGTGTTGAACACGGCTGAATATGTCACTTCAAACAGATAAATGACATATGATAGAGTTAACACCCTCTAATCAAAGACTGGTCCCCCCCACTTCAACAGCGAACTCTCATGAGTGGGAATTCTGGAAAGTTGTGCTAATTTTTCAAATCTATGCTGAAACTAAACTGCTCGTGTACCATTCAGAGACATCCCCCCCATCCTCTGCTCCTCCTCCATGTCCTCAGGTGTTCAGAAGACATTTCTGAATTTCACAAAGTCCACAATCGAGAACTTTTCCAGACTCTTGGTTTTTAAAAGTTATTCCCATAGTTCAACCGGATTATCTTGTTGTATATTAATCCAGTGTTTAGGTGTGTGAGGACACACTCTCCCTCACAGACCCCCGACACCCCCTAACCTCTGGCCCTGCCGCCACAGTTGTCAATCACAAACATCTGCCGTGACAAGCCGCTGCTGTGGGAGTGGAAGGTCTCCTCGCAGTGGGACACACAGCAGTGCACGGGGGCGGGCGGCGCAGGCAGATCCAACACCAATCAATCATCTGATCAATCATAATTGGCTCTTTTGCATATTCGCCACATACTCACAATCACCATTCATTTATTCAAATGTGCAGCGGGACTCGGGCTCCGGGGAGAGAGGGAGGTCAGGACTGATCTCTGGACCTGTTGGTTGCTGAGAGATCAAATTAGGGCTTTATTTAGATTTATGCAGATGTTAACAGTAATGATATACAGCAGGCACAGCGCCCTTGTGTGTCAGTGAAGACATTAATGCGTCTGCAGCAGCAGCAGCAGCAGCACAGACACCGTCTCACTGTTCAAATACTGTGGGTTTAAAATACCCCACTGACCCGGGAGCCTCATTTGAGTTGCAGCCTACACAGCCGGATTCATATATTCACGTTATTACTAATTTTAAACTAGACAATGACACAACGTCTTATAAAGTCTGAGCGAAACAATTAATACAGCCCAGACTCTCTCAGTGTGTCGGCAAATGTCTCATCGTTGAAAAGGAACTTCAGCGAAACTGCAGAATCAAGAGAGAAAGTTTAAAATTGGCCTAAAAAAGTTAAACCAGACTCTAAATGAAGACAGATGATGTTTCACCACTGTACAAATATGAAGCCAAAACATTTTGGATGTTGTACTTTTGACATCGTTTGGAGTCTACGCAGAAATGAGCCTGGAGAGAAAAGGAAAAAGTTATGTGATATGTATTTTTACTTTTTTAGTTTGGTCCGTGTCCCGTCTGCAAACACGAGGGAGGCAGGAGGCCATCAACATATTTTGGTTCCTTCTTGGGCTGCGTCCATCTTTATTTACAGTCTGTGGTTTGAAATGGGCTGGTTGCCCCTCCCAGTGCATTTTACATTTTTCTCAAAGTTGTTTCAAAATTAGATTTTTCAACATGAGCTCATATGTCATTTAACGTGTGTGGGTGTGTGTGTGTGTGTGCGTCTCAACTTCAGTAGCACTTTCTGTCAAAGACACGCTGACAGGTTATTGGCTTCAAAACAGTTCAATATGTCAAATAAACACACGGCTCAGTGAACAGCGAGAGAACGGAGTGATGAGAGAAAGACGGAGATAGAGAGAGCGAGGGAAGGACAGAGATGAAAAGAGAGGTGAAGAAAGATGGCGAGAATAAGAAGTAGAGATGTGTGTAAAAAGGAAAAGAAAGACGACGGGTGTAATGATAAAAGAAAAGATTATCAATGAGAAGGAAACATTGAGGCTTGAATCATTTTGTAATTCTGAGGTTAAGCCTGAGATTAGCAGCTGTTGAAGCACCTTGGACTTTGATTACATATTATATTATAGAACTATTATAACTAATATACAATATATAATAATGCATTAGTAATAATTAACATTTTACTGTTGTTTATTGGTCATAGTGAAGCTCATTCTAAACACTTTATAGGCTGTTTGCTAAGTAAAGATATTGTCACAGTGTTATTTACAAAAAAATAAAGTAACTAGTATCTATAAAGTGGCCGTCTGATAATTTGATTAGATATTTGTCTGTGGTGTTTAGCTGACGTGTAAGAAAGTAGTAATAAGTACTCAAATAATTTACTTAAATCAAAGTACATATGAATAAACACAAGTAAAAATATCACATTAACTTTTCTACTTGTGTAAGTACTTGCTTTTACATATACTTATTATAATTAACGTATTTATGCTTATATATGTAATATGTGTAGTAACTGTGTAGTAACTAAGTAGATTTACTTTGTTACGTGCCACCACTGCTGAAATCAATGAACCAGGTACTTACAATACTAAACCTCACTGCACAATTCAAAAGGTTGTGTTACTTGTAAGCAGCCAAATATATTTTCTATGTTATTCGAACCTCGGAGTTGGTCACATGCACGAATCAAAGTCTGCCAGATGTTGTGTCTTCCACTTACAACTTCCGGTTATTGTCACGAAACCTGAGTCCTTGTGTTTCTGTTGTCATCTGGAGGTGTGCAGTGTGTGTTTATGCCTGTGGGTCAGAGTCAGTGTGAGTCACTCTGGTGTCTGTCACCAGTCACATTGATGTACCCACAATCCCATCTGTTTATCATGGCTCTGACAAATGACAGCTTAACACCAAATATGTCACACAAACCCAAACACTGAAAGGATTAACACTGAATGAGATCAGAGAGTCAGAGTTTGTGAACAGAAAAAGTCAAATCCTCGACGGCGACTGAGGAGAAACACAAACAGAAGCAGGCTGAACTAACACTGTAAAAAAAACTTGTAACGTGGCTTTGTAACGCGAACAAACAGATTTTGTTTAATTATTTAGTAAAATCACAAGAATATCTGATATATTCCATTGGTTCGCGGTGCCAGATGGGAAATGGTGTTGGGAAAATCACCAATCATCATATTTTGGGGGAAATGATGATAGGGTTCATATCCAAGAAAACAATAACAACACAAAATGTTCAATCTCCAGCTCTGATTCGCTGTCTGTGTCTGTGCCTCCTCCACCAATGCAGGGAAAGACGTCAAGTCCATAATCACGTACACCATGGCAAGATTATAATGGACGTAGACTCAAGATTCAGAAAGTGAAGCCGAGGCTGAAGTGCCTGAAACGTGCATTCTCTCGATTGACAAACAGAGGGCAACTCCACAGGTTTCAAAAGAAGTCAGTTTCTTTAGTCTATGAGAAAATAACTCTACGTCGCACTTGATTTATAACGTTGGTAAACATTTATGATGTCAGATTCTAGTTTTAAAGGATTGGGGAGTGGAAACTGGGCGATTGTCAGGTACCATCCAATGGGTGGAGGTCGCAGGTGTAGGTGGGTGTGCTGTGTCAATCAGGTTCCAGGTCTGGTTTCAAAAAACAGATGAACTCAAGGCTTCCAAACAGCAGCTCACAAACCAAGAGGTGACAACAAGGTGGGTGATCACAACAACTATGCTTAAACACAGATGTAGGATCCATATATTTAATATACTATATATTATAACTCGTATAACTGACACTAAATTAGGAAATTATGGGAATTTTGGCATCATTGATCGTGTTGAGAGTAAAATGATCAGATATCTGTCCACCCTGTCATTAGTCGCTGTGCACATTGACAAATAAATTCCACTCCAGGGGATTAAAAAGTTAGAAATTCGGAGAGATTTCAGGGACAAAACCCGTTTGTGCCGCGATGTAGAAACCACACGTATTGTAAAGTGTTTGAAGGCTCGTCGCCTATGCAGGGATCCATTGTAACACACCCACCCACACACACACACACACACACACACGCAAACGCACATCCGTACTCTTACACAAATATGCATGTGGAAGCCCGATGATACACAGAATACACATGATAGAGCTGTTGAGTACTGACCTTGGCTTTAATTGAGAGAAACAACATAAAGAAGCAGCAGGGATGTTTGTGTTGTGGTTTTGTGTACGTGCGATTGTGCGATTGTGCGAAAGCAGAGTGAATTCACGACGGAGCTTCTACTTTAGTTTCAGGCGTTTTCTTTCTTCTTCAGCAAACAAGATGCTGTTTGTCATTAAGGCCAAAACACCGTCAATAATCAAAGATATTGGGAAGCGAAGCGACAACCTTTAAATCAGAGTCAGATCAAGTCTCTGTTTGCTTTAATTGTTGGTTATAACTTTTGTTTCTATATCTATTCTGCAGTGACCTTGACTGTGTGTATGCAAGTGTATGTGTGTGTCTGTGAGTGGGTGGGAGAACACATTGTATCTGTGTGTGAAAGCATGCAGAGAGGATGACTGCGCTTCCTGAGTCGTGCATGTGTGTGCATGTGTGAGCGGTTTTTACTGAAGCTACAAAATACTGAGCAATTACTGTGTGAATATTACTGATTTTGAGGTATTTAAGGTAATTAAATATTAATTCAAAGCAAAGAATGATTCAAATATTTATCCAGGACGCCTGAAGGGATCTGAAAACAGGTTTAGAATTAACGGAACAGAGTACAGCAATATTCTTTACTGTGTTATTTCTCCCACAAAGAGAGAGAGAGAGCAAAGTGTCAAGGCAGTGGATGACATCAGAAGGGGGCAGTGAAGAGCACAGACAGACACTGACAACACCGGGAGAGAGGGAGGGAGCTGAACACAGACCGACTGATGCTGAGTGACCATCTGCTGAAGTTTTTCTTTCCTTCGGTTTCGCTCGTCAATTAAATCTCATTCTCTCCGAGTCTCACGTGCACATGAGCAAACACACGTGCACTCCGTTCCTCTGGATCTGTCATATCTCTTATCCATCTGTTCCCTAGGCTGCTTATTGCTAAGAAGGAAATCACACAGTAGATCCCACCTGTGCCATGACTCACATGTTCACCAGCACGACACCCGCTCAATGTCGGAAAGCCTCTGTTCACATACAGGGGATATTAATCATTGACCACTGAGCCACCAGCCGCATGTTTCTAAGGCAAATTCAACAGAAAAAAAAAAAAATCATAGCACAAGATTTGGGCTTAGTTGGGAAATGTTGAAGAATCGTACCAGAAGCTTAAAATTATCGTAGTTTGAGGAAAATGATGACAAGCGACCAGAGTAGGGAATTGGAAGCTGGGTACCGAGGTTTCGAAGCTGTGTCGAGAATCCGAAGAGATTTAGTTACAGAAACGATTATTTTCAAGGCACAAGGCTCTTATTTTGAAACCTGAATCAGGAAGGACTCGACAGTCACGTTCATCATCACAGGCATGATTGGCTGAAAAGACGTCACGTGACAATAGATGCGTAAATACAAACTTTATCCATATGTAATTATCCAGATTACAACTGATAATACTAAGTGTCACAAAATAATAAAATTATCGTACATTGTGTATTATTGATCGTACATCGTACAGAAGGCAAAATGATCGTACAAATACGAAAATTATCGTACATACAGCAACACTGCTCGACATACATTTCCTTTCCGGACCCATATGACGTCACCGTGGCCTGAAATCTAATCCGTTCATCTTTGAGTCCAAGTGGCAACTGATCAAAATTTGAATAACTTCCATGAAGGCAAACTTAAGATATAATGTTCAAGAGGCCAAAAACCTGAGGTCAGCGTGACCTTGACCTCTGATCTTCGACCACCAAAATCTAATCAGTTAATCCGAGAGTCTAAGTGAACATTTGTGACAAATTTGACAGAATTCCCTCAAATCTGACATTGAGGACCATCTCTGAGAGGAGGCAGGAGTTCAGTGTGTCAGCTGATGAGACAATAGCAGTTAGGACACACTAATTATTCCTGATGACATATTTATGGCTATAAAAAGACAAATAAAGTAATTGGAGGCAAACAATGTCCTCACAAGTACGACACAAAGTTTGTGTGTATGCATAATATCAGTGATCCATGTGAAAGCCTGTGTGTCATGGTGCAGTTGTGTGTCTGTATCTGGGCCATGTGCCTGTGGGTCAGTGTGACACAATGATCACGGCCTGAGTGATTAACGCTGGTTTCTGTCAACTCAAATTAGCTTCTTCAGTATGGCATTCATCGGCTCCGCTGCGCCGGGTCACTGCTTCCAAAGTAATTGGAAGCTGCTCGTCACATTTGACTTAAAGTTGCCACTCGTCTAATGAAAACGTAAAAAACCCAGAGATGCAAATCGATGCAGAAAACACGAAGGGCTTTTCTATTGTGGTGCTGTGATCTGTGCCAGTGTGACAATGAAGCAAGGGTTTAATAATATTCACTGGTATGAAGGCCTGGAATAGACTGGGACTGGGACTTCACGTACAGTAAGTGGCTATTGTATGTGTGAGCACTTCACAGGATCCCAGCATGAAGGCATTTGCCGACACTTCCCTCAGTTAACTTCTATTAAAAAGGTGAAAAACATGTATCTGTTAGGTGTGTAAATGTACGAGCTTTAATTAAATACTGTGAAGTTTACACTCAGTTGGTACAATAATCCAACAAATGCAGCACGTTAGGAAAAGTCCTGTATCTTCAGATTCCAGTCAGTTTTAGTTTGAACTGTTTTCGAGGGTTAATTGAGATGAAGATCTTTTCGGAAGCACCAGTCTGTGGTGATGTCGTGTTACATTGCACCCCATGACAGTGTTGTATTCTTATTGTATTCTTATTAAATCTTGGAATTAAAAAAAGCTACATAATAACCTATTTATATTTCAATATCCAGAAATACAAAAAGTTGTTTTAATATTTGTTATTTTCTCATTTGTTTCTTATTTGGTGCATTCAACCATTTTTAACACCACTTCTAGTGGATTTATTTTATTTAACTACAGGTATATTTACATTCATAAAAGGTACATGTTTGGATTATTAAAATAGTTTTAAGTGAACTGAAAGTGAACTTTTAAAACACCTTCACCCACAGTGCAATACAGCGGTGAACCCTGTTTACCTCCATGTGGCAGGAGCGACAATAACAGTATATAAAGCTGTTTACATCTTATCATCTGTGGACAGGAGCAGGAAAACCATAATACAAATGATTTTATTACTTTAAATGAAAGTTTTTGTGAACTTTATCGTTACTGGCTGTAACATATGGGACATAACTGCATATTTAGACAAATATATAACAAGTAAATCAAATAGATTATCAATGCCGTCCTCTCCACCAACACAAGCATTAAACCATCAGTCCACCGCGATTTCTCCCTCCAATAATCTGTCTGTCGGCGTCAAATTGCACTGATGTGATGTGATATAAGCAGGAAGCCAATGTCTCTCTATAGATGTCTGGTTTTCTAATAAAAACCATCTGCACAGTGGCTCAAAGCACATGGAGCCGCCAACAGAGGACGAGAGAGCGAGAGAGCGAGAGAGAGAGAGAGAGATGTACGAAGTGTGGACGAGGAGAAGAGAGACTGGTGATTATTAGTGTAACAACAAACCAGGCCTGTACTGGGGAGAAGGAGAAAATAAAGAGGAGGAGAGATGTAGGAAACAATGAAGAAAGAAAACAAAGAGTGTGAGGGAAGGAACGATGGACAGGTAGGACAGGAAGATGAGAGGACAAGGCAGAGACGAGATAAGGGAGGAGGAGACGGTGAGAAATGACATACTTGACATTTACCTTCCATATTCTTCAGTAAACAAGAACAGGAGGGAAAATGGGTGAATGAATATGTAACCGTTACTGCACGGCTGTATAAACAGTGAGCGTGACCCCGGGTTCCATCCACTCCTGTTCCCCAGCAGAGGGACGGTCCTCACATCTCAGAGGCTGGTGCACGGAAACACACGTCGGTTTAGCTCTAAAGCTCAGGATGTTCAGACGAGATATGAGGATTGATTTCAAGTGCCACTATTTATGAATCGTATGTCCGTCATTCTAGATTCCTGTTTGTGTTAGTGAAGAAAATAAACTAGGTGAAACATTAGCTGAGTCCCAAGAAAGTTTTAACCCCCTCTTGTTTTTTTAAAACCTATTTGGTTGAATTGATACTCAAGCGTCAGAGGTTGTTGCTCGCCGGCGCCATTACCTCTTTGAAAAATGATCAATCACCAAATCCCAATAACTCCTGGTATAGGTCGGGCCGGGAAGGATCCACCACTTTAGCTTCGCCACCGTGCAGCACCACTCTCTGTGGTTGGAAAAACAACACACCTACCATGTGTCGCTGATCTCAGCTCTGTGGCACCTGACGTCTCCAGGGACGCGGTGATGTGGTGTGTGTCCGTCCTGTCGGGGGTTTGTTACGTCCACAGAAAGAAGGAAATAAACCAGAACGAGTTCCACAAGCAAATCACATCTCACAATCAAAAACAGCCGAGGAACTCTCCACCCCCCATTCACCTGGTTACACGTGGTGTGTGTGTGTGTGTGTGTGTGTGTGTGTGTGTGTGTGTGTGTGTGTGTGTGTTGGTTAACCTCCTAGGAGAGCGGAGCAGTCACTGATTCAGCAGAAATGTCCAGCGTGGGTTGAACTCTCTCAGCGGTCATACAGGAACACGAAAACACACACACACACACACACCACACACACACACAGCTCCATTCTCCTCAGACACACAGTGAATCATTTCACTCTCACAGACCAAAAACTGCATATTTTTCTTCCTTCCACTTGTTTCTGTTTTCTCTCTTCACCTCATCCTCCCTTCGTTTCTCCTGTTTGTTCTTCCAGCGAAACCAGGAAACCAGCCTGAGCCCGACATGGAAGTCCCACTGTGAACACTGTGTATAAAGGCAGTTTCATCTTCCTCCCTGCATGTTGTTGTCTGTGATTCCCACAGTGAACGTCTCTGTTCATCTGCCACATTTTCTCCTTCCACTTCCGGTTTTGTCTCTTAGATGTCGCTGACCTTAACGAATGCTAATAAAAAGCCACAGTTTTTCTTTCTCACAGCCAAATGTGCACATGTACACATATCAATTAAAAATAAACGAAACGAGTATCCTGCCCTGATTCACAGTAAGATTTTAGTTTGTGTAATTTGTGTATCAGACATGACACAGCCATGTTGTTGCAGAGACGCCCTGGAGCTGTTCAGCTGTTCTACGCCCGTGATGTCAAAGGTTGCAGCACGTGTGCATTTGCTGGAGTGAACCTGCCTCTCCATGAAGCTGTGGATAATCTGATATGTCCTAGTTTAGATGGCGGTTGGGGGGAGCGACATGAAAATGACGTGATGTGTCTCAGTTGTGAAACATCAAAGTCCAGGACGTTTCCGAATGCTCCAGCAGACCTTCAACATACGTGCTCTATATTACACAGTTCTACATAAATGAACATTTTAGTCTGTCTTCATCTCTGAGGAGCAGTTTGTTTATGGTTAATCAACACTTCAACAATACACAAGCCAGGTGTGAAGCTAAGAAGGTTCTCGAGATTTGTGAGACACAGACAAACAGAGAATTTGTGCCATCAACTGTTGCAACCAACTCTTAATATCCACATATTAATTAATAGATAGAAATACAGATGCATTTATGATTTTGTTGTACAGATCTACAAACCGACATTTGGTTAATGTTGATCTGTTGGTCCGAAGATTTCACGACCAAATATCCACATGAGGTCGTGCAACACAACCCACCTCTCATCATTTTGCTCAATATGTTTGATCATTTTTCATAACCTCTGTATTAGTCATCACCTACAAGCTCTCAGGCAGGTGAGCACACGTCCGCTGGTATTTTCACCTTTTAATCCGTCGGGGGGATGAGTGTTTTATACTCAAGAGATTGGATGGAGTATCTCTTGAACTTTTCTTACGTCAGGATGTTTTTTAAAGGTTTTATTGGAGGCAGCTTTTGCCGATACCTGTCACCTATGTGCAGTCAGACAGACAAACATCTCGTCTCCTTCTTACGTGTTAGTTCCTGCCTGAGTGTCGTTGACTCTGATTGTCGTCGGGTCAAGAGGTCAAACAAAACCTCACAGCCGAGGGAACGACTGGACATTAATATTCAATACACAGCCAAGGTTTATATAGAATAACTTATTAAAACTACAGTTTCCCGAAAATACATGTACCTGTTCCATACGCTAACATGGTGAAGGCAGGGTTTACTGCAGCCAGCCACCAGGGGGGCAACTGAGACACTGGCACTTTGTCCATCTTTTTATAAAATCTATGATCTCATACAATCTCGATAAAGTGATAAAATGGAAATCATTACCTGTAGAGTTCAGTGCATTTAATAAATACCTGTTGTTATATCTAAACATGTATTATTGGAAGACGCTTCGTGCCCACGTATCAGTTTGGGATTGATTAATGTGTTTGTAATAAAAATCACTGCAGGGCTGCTGTTTAGAATTCTCTGTCCTGTCAACCTGACGACTGTGAGCATCTGCTGCTGAAACACGACGGCTTCAGGCCAGAAAACACACGGAGCCGAGGCCCGGGGCTGCACGTGTTCCCCTCAGCACCAATCCAAAGGTAAAATGTTCCCACTCTCGGCAGCTGCGAGCTTTCTTCTGCCACATTTGATTGTTTTTCATCTGTTTACATATATATTGTATCACCATCCCTGTATCTTTCCTTTCCCTTTCTGCTTTTTCCTCTCTTCCTCATCCCTCTTTGTTTTAGTTTCGCCCCCGCGCTTCTCCTCTTCCTCACCTCCACAGGTGACCGAACAGCTGGGCAGAGAAGCAAACCACTGTGATCCAGACGTGCACCTGGAACCGGCGAGACAAATCCCAGCTGCAGCAGAACAAAGAGACACGACTGCTGTAAAGACTAAACATTCAGGAGACTTCTGTCGTATTAATCATCAATCAAAGCAGCTGCAGTTTGACCTGGTTCCTTATCGTGTGATGGTTTTCAGCTCCCAGGTCGTCTCCTCTCTCAGCAGCTGAGCTCAGCGGCTTCCTCTTTTCTGAAGCATTCTTCTTTAAGAGAAACAAACTTGGGTCAGGACAAGTCCCCCCCCCTCCTTCCCTCTCCAAAGCACAAGACGCACCATGAGGCTCCAAGTAATGTGAATAGGGTTCAGAATATCATTTGTTTTTCTGTTACATATCAATGAGTCTCTGACGGCGATCAGGGGCAGTTTAGGGTTCAGTGTCCTTCCAAACCTCCACTGGAGGAGCCAGGGATCGAACTACCAACCTTCTGCTCCACCTCCTGAGCCACAATCACCTCTTACCTGCTAAAAACACGTTGATCCATGATTTTTGCTCCTACAACATTAACAATTATTTTTTTAAGCTTGAAAGTCCTTTGCACATCAAAGGCGATGCAAAATGGCGAATTTCAACGCACCCGAGTATTCACAGGATGAAACGTACAATAATTATCAAGTGACGATGATCTGATGCTCCTTTTACTTGAAGGTACAATATTGATGAAGAGTGGAGAACTTGAGTTTCACTGCTTGGTTCAGGATCTGAAACTATCACAGCTGCATCATGACTAACTTTCTTTCTTCAGTATATTTGCGAAACACCTAAAACTGAGTATTTGGTTCATTAAGTTTCTTCAACAGACATTTGGCCGCATGTTGTTTGACCCTCGCTTAACTCGGCCACATCACATCCTGATAAAGAACAAGTGTGAGACAAACATATCAAATATATAAATCAACTTTATATTTGTAATGGATAGAGGAGGAAGTTGTTTTTCTTCTTATGCTGCTGCTTTAAAAATGTGTCAACAACAAGCATTCTGACTGATGTCGAAAGTTAAAATATTGGAAAAATTGAATTTTGTTCCCAAAAAATAAAAGCCATAATATATCGCTGAGTCTCAGTCCGTCACTGATCTTCAACTTTCATTAACTGAACACAGGTTTGAAAATGATTCTAGTTTGTAAAAACCTTCAAAATGCAAAGTTGGTCAGTTCCAGGTTTCAAAACTAAAATTAAAGTCAATTGTCTACATCTAGGTTTAGAAAAAAAAATGTTTTGAATAAATTTGGTACAGAGCAGAATAGAAAACTGTATTAAATGTGTATTAGTCAGATCAGGATTATAAACTAATCTAAATTAGCAAAGTTACACCAGGAACACGAGTCGGTGAAACTTCAGCCACAGCGATCTCAACTCCACTTCACGTCCCCGGAGGAAACGACGCCACCTTCATATTCTTCGTGCTGGTTTAAGTCCATAATGTAAGATGGAACAACACATTGTAAATCTGAATGGATTTTCTTTATAGTTGGTATAAAAGGACAAAAGGGAAAGATTGCATTAAACTGACTGACTCAATTAAAGCTGCTGCTTTTCTCTGCTCGATAGACGAGGAGAACATTGAATGTGATTTATCGAGCCTGTAAATTTGATTATATTTTATCATTAACTGGCACCGGACAACAAAGTCTTTCTATGTATGCAAATGCACATTTCTTTTAATGTGTGTGTGTGTGTGTGTATGGACCCTTAAAGCAAAATGTGTGTGTGTGTGTGTGTGTGTGTGGGCAGAGGTTAATTTAGCCCAGCAGTGAAGAGCCCTTGATAAAGAGCAGCCTGATCCCTGTTTAATTACCTTCCGTCTACATTTCATTGGCATACTCTGGGTCATAGGTGTGTGTCTGTGTACGTGTGATGAATTTAAGATTTGTGTCGTAGCAGGGACACACACACACACACACACACACACACCCACACACACACACCCACACACACACAGAAGCTCAAGATTTATCTCATTCGCCGCCTGTGTGAATAAGTGCTTGTCTGACATTTATCGGTGTATATTTGTGTCATGTATGTGCAAGCTGGTTTGACATATGAGGTTTGACATATGAGGCTTTGCTTCATACATAAACTTAAAGTGTGTGTGTGTGTGTGTGTGTGTGTGTGTGTGTGTGTGAGGACCTCACATTGGCAGCCCGTCCTCATTCTTACTTCTATACAAATAACATAATCAACAAGAAAATGCATCTGCAATTATTGTCTAATTTCCTTGTTGTGTGTGTGTGTTGTGTTTTATTGTTCATGTGCCTTTTCCTTGATACACCTGTGGTTTTACATTTGTACTTTTGTCCATGTTACCAAGCGTCATACACATTATTATTATTATCATGTTGGACTTCACTTCCCTTTTAAATAAATAAACAAACACATTCTTAAGATAATCAGAGATTAAGTGTGCTTATGAAAATCTGCATGAAATTAAACTTTTCCCGTAACGCTGCATCTGCTGCGTCAAAATCTTACTGGGAAGTTTTACCAAATTATAAAAACCTTATTTTGGTGACAGGTTTAATACAAAAGGTGGAAAATCATGGTCCTGTGTTCCCACACAGAAACAATCATTGTTTTTCAAAACAAAAGACTTTGAATGAACACATTTTTTACTTTTGTCTTCTTCTGTGTGTGTGTGTGTGTGTGTGTGTGTGTGTGTGTGTGTGTGTGTGTGTGTGTGTGTGTGTGTGTGTGTGTGTGTGTGTGTGTCTTCCACCTTCATGCTGACTCCCTGACGCTGCAGGTCTCCTGGTGTAAAAGGGGATTTTGCTCTGGATGTTCTCATTGACATTTTCTGACTCCGCTTTGCTTCAAGAAAAAAAATGAAGACGTAAAATCAATACGAGAGCTACGGCTGAAAATGATAATATCTGAAAAGCTAAAGCTGTATAAAGGCGGGCTTAATAAATAAATAGCAACTCTTAAATGATTTGCGGTGATTAAAATGTTTGTAATATTGTAAATAATGAATTATAGCAACAGCAACAAAAAAAGTAATTAATTTTGACATTGTCATGTTGCATCCCTGGTAAAATACAATCTCAACAACATGTTTCATATTTCTTATTATATCTTTGACATGGAGGCTGTGATAACTTTTATTCCCCTCGAGACGACGGTGGAGGTGTGAGGCCACAGAAGCTCAGAGGGAAGAAGTGTCATGACAGGAAGGAAGAAGCTGAGGCACGTCCAGAGCGCCGGTCAGCAGGTGGGAGGCGAGAACAAGCAAACGTGTGTGTGCTCGGGAGAGAGAGTTTGAGAGGAAGACGTGGGGGGTGGGGGGGGGATAAGAGAAGAGAGAGGTTCAGGGAAGTGAGTTAAGAAAGGGGGGTAATGACTGGGGCGTCCACACAGACAGACACAGCCGTGATAAAACACACACACATGTGGACGAGTTCTTATTTTCTGACTTGAAAAGTATAAACCATGCGTTTAACTCCGTGCGTGTGTGTGTCTCATTATATTGGAGCTGCTGCACTTACGAGTCTAATAATTCAGATTATTATTTTTTTCTCCTGCAGTGGAACCATCAAAACATTTCCACCGCGGACGCAAGTGTTAATGCGTGTACAAGAGTCAAGCCTAATTTAATTAGGTCTAATAAAACGGCTGAGTGCAGCAATCAGCGACCCATCGCCGGGGCGGGAGACGCCACCGGAATTAAACGAGTGCACACGCATGTTATGTGAAAGAGCTAATAGCATAATTACATACACAACAGCTTGTGTTGTCGCCCGCTAAACAACGCAGGCACGGTGCCAACGCTCACCCCCCCCCCCCAATGCTATTGCCCTGAGGTATTGTGGCGCTTGGCCAATTTCACTCGTCTCTCGTTCGTTACTTCAGCATCGTCTCCAAAAACAGTTAAATGCTCGTCTTATTTCAAACTCCTGTATCACCAACATGTGTTTGTGTGAGCGTGGACCCCGAGCGACCGAGCAGCCACAAGCTTTAACATGTTTCAATGCCGGAAAGCTTTTTCTATACTGATTTCCTGTTGTTGGTCTTTCTAAGAGTGAGAACATAGAGTAATGCAAACATTCGGTGGTTATATAATAGACGATAAATTATCTCTCAATGAACCTGCATTGACTTCGCGTATAGAAAATCTAGTGATGTATTCGGGGTCTCGACATTGCCACAATCCTGTTTATGTATTTCTGAGGCTTTTGAATGGAGATGTTCTCTAGTTTATTGAAAAGCCTGTATGTATTAAAATGAAAACCTCTCTCTCTCTCTTCCTGTACCGTTCTGTCTCTCCATCACGCTCTCGCTCTTTTGTGCCTCCTCCCGCCTCCTTTTTTCCGTCCTTGAGATGAAAATGGAGAGATGTAGGCAGCGGTGAAGAGAGACTGATATTGGTTTGACACTAACATTTCTTTCTTAGCACCAAACTCATTCAGCCGTGTGTGTGTGTGTGTGTTGATGAAAAGCCCGGTGAGCTGACTCAAGGCTGGAGCTGCTTACGAAACCGGTGAACTATCTGGCAGATTTCAATGAACATAAATGAACATGTGAACAAGGAGGAAGAAAAAAATATACTGAATTGATGTGGTGGTCTAACAGTTGCTAGGCAATCTCAGTAACCTTGATCGGATCGAGCGATGTCGCTTTTACTAAAAGGAACTAAAGCTCTTTGCACTATAACTTTATCGTTGCATGATTATTGTCTAATTAATGTATACACAGACTTTATGACGCATTCTGTCATCGTCTCTTTGTAATCATAATAAATATGAAACTTTCTTTTGTTTATAAGCTCAATCAGGTGTTAAAACTTTGTCTTTTTCCACTTTTCATTTAAGATGATCATCTACATAAGTGTATTGACTTGAATGCTTTATAATGTGCTTCCAAATGGCCCCATTTTGTTAAGTACATAAATACATGTTTGTAGTAGCTACTTCCTGTTAAAGCAGAAGTTGTAACAGGAAGCCTTGTGTGCATGAAGTGAACAAACACTAATGTGAAGAGTTGTAAATTGTAGAATGAAGCGCACATAGTAGAAACGACAGAATCTTAACTGGTCTGAACTTCAACATCTGTCACTTGGTATTTGTTGAGCGCGGCATCAAGAGAACAATTCCAGAAAAGTTCTCAGTTTGTGTTTGATTGAAAATTAAGAGAATAAGGAATCAAAATGTACAAGTTTGATTTCGAGATTGCCTCAGACTCTCCAGAGTTGAGCTTCACTGAACTTTGAATAAGCAGGTGAACAGGTCCTAAGTTGCTGCGGCTCAATAACAGCAGGTCACTTTTACAAGCTGTCGTTTAAAATTGCATTGATTTTCCTCACACTGGACACATCTGGTTGTCCAGGAAACTGAAAGTATATTTCACTCACACACTTGAACAGAACATCTCTTTTCAGCCAATCACAGTGATTTATTGGAGCCACGTCTCCTTAACTTTCCTCTTATTCTCCTCTTTTCCCTTCTGCACCACTTTCCTATCAGTTTACATCTAGTTCAGCCATCTTTATTTCCAAATCATCCGCAACCCCCCATCCTCCCTCACATCTCTCTCTCTCTCTCCCCCCCCCTCTCTCTCGTTCTTTGTCCTCCATCCATCTCCTTCCTCCCAGCCCTCGCTCTTCTCCCAGTTGGTTATTAATGGTTTTAATTTACAGGAAGGAAAGACCTTGGTGCCCACAGAGGCGTCCCCTCTGCCCCCAGTGTGTATTTGTGTGTGTGTGTTAGAGAGAGGGGGGGGGGGCAGAGAGACCCCCAGCTTGTCCCTGCGTAACCAAGCAGCAATAATGCTTTGTCTTCTTTAACTGTGCTTCTCCTCCGCGGTCTCCCTCATCCTTCTCTCTCCATCCCTTCCTCCAGCTCTTCCACTTTCCTCCGATGTTCCAAACGATCTCTCTTACTTTCCTTGACCTGTCGTTTCTTTGCTTCTTTGCTTGTGCGCTTTCTCAGAAACACGATGACGTCCCGATATCACCTGCACGCAACAACATGTTGCCTGGAGGTCAAGGCTCTCCCGGTGGGCTGGTTAGCTGACACGGTTTCTAACTTTTAATTCTGGTACCAATTTTGTTGCAGATCAGCGTTATGTCTCTTTCTACCCGACTTCTCAATCACTTTGTTTCCTGGAAATAAACGACCAGACACTGGATGTTCACAGCAGCAAATCCAAACTGTTGTGGATTGAATCTCGGTGTTGTTACATCTTAATGATGACAGAGCGTAACAGAAGAACAGCCATGATATGACTTTATGATATTAGCATCATTAAAGTCTCATAGAAGTCCTCTTTGTTTCTCAAAATTCAAAAAGACATCCTCCCTTGGCCTTTAAATAAATAAGTAAATAATTTACTAATTTAAAGACTGATATCAATGAATATGCTGATATGGCCCCGCCCCTGTTCCCTGTCTCCCCACCCTCACAGCGCCACCTGCAGTTTAGGAGCCATTTCAAGTTGATGAGTTGACAGGATGGTTTTTCTTTGTTTGTGACATCACAAAGCCTGGCTGTTTGACCGCTTACTTACGTACTTCAACCAAAATGAGTAAAATAAAGTAAAAAAAAAGAAAACGCAGATGTGTAAACATGTTGAAACGCTTAATTCTCACCAGAGGGAGACTTTGACCTTTTACACAGTTATGTTCAGGCACTTGGTTTAATCTGGTTTAATCCATACAACATGTTTACACTCACTTCAGACACAATGTGTTTATTCATATGTCACAGTCCTTAACCTTAACAAAGGTGCTTTTATTGGCTAAACTCCCCTGGTGACTCCAGTGCCATTAATGAAAGTCGTGCTTAATTTCCTAAAAAAAAAAATATGTCTCACATAATCCAGTTTGTAATTATGTTTCCTTCAAAACCGATTTACTGCAGCACGGTTGGAAACATTTCCAGAAACTCATCCAAGCTGCCTCTGCTGCCTGATGGACGAGTGTTTGGACCCAGACTCTGTCTCCATCCAGCCGGTGTCTCTGCTTCATCGCTCCTCATCCACTTCTGAACATAATCCAGCCATTGATCACCTTGGCCGGCTCAGATAACTGAGAGACAGACAGATATAAATATTTCTAGGAGACAGAGTTGCATACTTTTATCAGAAGTGGTTGGTTATACAACTCAAGGATTTGTCCGTTACCCTGACAACTTCCTCTTCAGTATTTTATTGAACTGCTCTGAATGACATGTTTTAAATAAGATTAGAGTTCTCAGTGGTTTTGCAGATAAATACATGTGAATGCTGCATTCACATAAAGTTTTACAGGTGGAGATCACACACACTTCAGACCTTAGTCTTAATCATATAGTCACACCCAAAGTATTGAGACTACTTTGTTGTGTTTTGTATCAGTGGTGAATTGTATTGATGCCAATTTTGAATTTTCTTTTCTTTTAACAGTCAGCATTGTTGAATTTTGACAGTGTCCAAAATTAACTGCTCTCTGCATCTGAATAACAAGTTGGTGTAAGTTACAAGGGCCCGTAAATATTGGGACACATACCACAGACCTCGACCAGCAGGTTTCTGCGTTGACCAAATGTCTTTCCATACTTCTGTCACTATATCAGAATAAAGACAAATAAAAAAGGCTGATGTAGTTTGTCCCACACACACACAAATGCGCCATTTTTCTTTTCCATTGTTTTCTTTTCTGGGAATTTCATTTTTTTTCCATTATATTCCCCCGCCCTCTCTCTTCCAGGCACCTTTGAGTGATCCTGCCCTTATTCATTTTTCTCAATCTCTCTCTCTTTGTTTCTCTCTCCCTACCTCTCTCTCGACCCAATTACTTCAGCCTCCCTTCATCTTAGATCGCCACAAAGATTTCAGATCTTTGTCTGTTTGTGTGCAACACACACACACACACACACACACACACACACACACACACACACACACACACACACACACACACACACACACCCACACACACACACACACACACACACACACACACACACACACAGCCTCTGACAGGGAACTCGTGCACAAACACATACAAGAAGAGGATATCAAGCAGGCGTGCTCACCATTAATATTTTACTAATATGACAGTTGGGTATGATATGATTTGGTGAGTGTGTGCGTGTGTGTGTGTGTGTGATGTGCACCCATCACTTTTAATGAGGGTAGACAAAGCATATGGAGAGAGGCAGAGAAGCAAGGCGTATTCCATTGCCTTTTATTTTCCCTTTCAGTGCAAGTGTGTGTGCGCACACTGTATTTTTGTTGTGTTTTGTCTCTGTGTGTGTGTGCGTGTATGAACCGCACAGAACAGACCAAAAACCTGAAACAATAGTGAGCGATGAGGATGCGCGTGTGTGTGTGTGTGTGTGTGTGGTGTGTGTGTGTGTGTGTGTGTGTGTGCGTGAAGCAGCTTGTTGCAAAATGAACGCATGTGTCAAAAAGACAGATGGGTGATGTCGAGCATATTATGACTGTGAAGTTCACACTTTTCCAGATCGTATTTAACCAGACTCCCTGGCTGTAAAGAACTCTATATTATTTACAGTAACAGCCTGCGGGGAGGTGTTACAGGGGGTGGCAGGTACAGTGTGTACACACACACACACATACACAAACACACACACACACACAGGAAATGTTTTTATTGGCACTTCCCCTGTGAGACACTTATCAATTCTGCTGGAGCATTAGAGGGTTAAATGCTTTGCTCGAGGGCATCATCTCAGACTCCATCATTTAACAAAATGATTCTCTGCTGAAAATCAAAACAGTCCTGGTGTCAAAGTTTTGTTTTGTTTTTTCCACATTTGTATCTGTAGCTCATCAGCTCTGGTGGGTAAGGAAGTTGTTTCTCTGTCTGTTGGTTTGTTTGTATGCAGGAATATCCAAAAACTACTTAATGGATTTCCACGAAACTTGTTGGAAGGTTGGGACTTGGACCAAGAAAACCCTCTTGAAGGTTTTACACCAATCGGGGCGAAGGTATAAGAAGAGACGATGTTTCTGTGACATTTTGACCAATTTCCCAGAGAATAAATCTTGGACACACGTATGTAAAAATCAAATCAGGCACAGTTAGGGGACTCGGGGGATCTACAAGTTTTTGCAGTTTGGTGCGGCTGAATTGAAATTTTAATATATCAGCTTCACCCAGATATAACTGCAGTTTTCTCTCCTGGAAATCAATTATTATTCACTGCTTCAAAACAGCAGAAGAAGAAGAAGTGATTTTCTGTTTTGTAGTGTTGACCAGAGTTTACTATCAGTCAATTGGTAAGAGAGAGAGTAAGAAAGAAATTGTTGTGTATTCCTAGATCTTATTTGTGTTCTTTTTCAGTTTTGATTGTCAAACTACATAATAAAAGTTCTATGACATTCACTCTCTGTATGAATTTGTGTAACCTGAGCCATCAATGACAGCCACCATCACTTCCATGCAGTACTAGTAGCATCCAGCTGTTAAACCTTGCTCAGAGTCACACAGGTCAGGTGGTTTACTGTAAATGTGGCGGAAAAGGTTTTGCAGGGTGGGTGTATAATGTTTTTACAAAGTTGTTTATCAGGTGTTGATGTTGTGTGGCTACGTCAGGGACGATCGACGAGGGGATGGAGAGAAGTTCAGTGAGAGCTGGAACAGGAAGTTCAGGAAGAGAAAAGAGAAAATTACACAGAAGATGTGAGGGCGTCTGTGTGAGTGTCAACGAAAGACAAAGGAGGAAGAAGGAGGTAAAGAGGAGTGTGTGTGTGTGTGTGTGCGAGGGACACTGGGCAGTCTGAAGGCCAGACACTGAAACAGAATTAGAGTCTATGGTGCTTCTAAATGTCAGTGTGTGTGTGTGTGTGTGTGTGTGTGTGTGTGTGTGTGTGTGTGAACTCCCTCTGTAGGCGTCCATGGCCTAAACTCCTCTTAGCCCTACACACACACACACACACACACACACACACACACACACACACACACACACACACACACACACACACACACACACACACACACACCTCATTAGCAAGAGGACATGACATTTCTGGACCACTCCGGCGCGATGTGACGTTGGGGCTGGGGGGTGACAGAGTCTTTAATTCCTCATTTTGACCAGAATTCATGTTCATTTCACCATTAAAAGAATAATGGTTGAAATAAAAAGTCCTTTTCATTGAGGAAGAATCTGTGCGACAACAACACAGCTAAGAATCTGCTTCATACACAAAGTCAGTCAACTACAGAAAACAGCAGAGAAAGGATAATGATTATTGGTAAGAGGGCTGCGATAAAAAAAAGAAATCTAATACATGCAGATGATCAATACTCCAGATATTTCAAATACTTGCTGCATCTGTGTGTATTAAAAATGTACCATCCAAAAGCCCCTGTGTAACACATTATAACACACTGTTATGTATATGTATAATAAGGAGTTAACACATGAAAACATAATGAGGGTCACTTAATGCAATCAACACATTAAAAAACGTGTTGACAACACATTGTTAACCACCGGAGGGGAATAGTCATAGCAGCAGGTCTGTACACACACACACACACACACACACACACACACACTCATTCATAATACGACATGTGATCATCTATTAGTCTCTGCCCACACACTCATGCTCTTGCGTGTTTCTCCGCTAAGTAAACACACACACACACACACACACACACACACACACACACACACACACACACACACACACACACACACACACACACACACACACACACACACACACAGATGTTCATCATCGTCTCTGATGCTGCTGGTGTTGCCTGGTCGCCGGCTGCTGGTTAATTACTGTGTTAATGTCAGTAAGCTGATTGGTCAGTCGGGTCATTTTGATATTTGCGACGAAATCCACAAGGCTACATGACAAACTGGTCTGACTCATTTCCTCTCTTTATTCCATCCATCCATCCATCCATCTTTCTATCTATCTAAATGTCTGAGGGTCGGGTTTACATGCCAACTGTTATTTCCTTGAATAATGTTTTTATATTAATTGATTGTCAGCGAACATCATGAAAGCTGCAGAGTAATGAGTCATATCCTCCTAATTACAATGTTTGTTCCATGAATCATTCTTTCAGTGAAGGATATGGAAACTGGAAGATACAAACCAAACCTCAGATTTGATCCCATGTCCAATTTGGCACTAACCAGATCAGGCGAGTTTGGGGGTTTCTGAAATAAAATCACAATTCTTCAAAACGATAACAGCTATTTTCAACTTGTGAAGCTGCCAAATGCCACTTTAATGTTTGGAATACTCACATTCAGAACTGTAACAATGCTGAATTCAATTCAACACAGCTACATGGATCAAAGATGACCCAGAAAGTCGGCCTGCACTAATTTTCTCTCCCAAAATTCCAATTTGATAAACCTCGGAGTTAGGAGACGTATGATGATACTTCAGTTTCTCTCTCCTCTAGTATGTTCTATAGGTATTTTGAGAATGTAAACGTTCTTACACACTGGACCTTTAACACCTCGTCAGCAGTGGGGCCAATAATTCTAATCTGTATAACACACCTACGACCAATCACAACAGAGTGGGCCAGCTGGCCAATCAGAGCGGACTTGGATTTATCAGGAGGAGGGTCTTAAAGAGACAGGAGCTAAATCCAAGTGTTTCAGACAGAGGCTGAAAAGAGGAGCTGCAGCAATAGACAGTTTAAGGAAAGTGATGTGTTTTCTGATTTGAGCTTGTAAACGTTTTCAAGTAAAAACCTGAATATGAGCATAATAAGTCTCCTTTAAAGCATTTTCTTCACATGCAGAGATAAGAGAAGATTGACTTCATCCTCATATTTGTGCTTTGAATCAAAAGGGAGGAGAGGAAGAAGAGGCAAATACAGTAGATGGCAGTAATTCACCTTGACGTTGGTGCATTACTGCAGAAGAAGAAGAAGAAGAAGAAGAAGAAGAAGAAGAAAAAGAAGAAGAAAGCTAGCCTGACTCCAGCTTCTCTAAAGCACACCAATTACAATTAAAGTTATATATTATGTTTATTCCATTCAGGAAATAAAGTGTCAAAATGAGAAAAGAGCGAGCAGAGTCCTTGTTTCCAGTCTTATATAATATAATAATCTATAATAATCTAAATGAACCCGCTTCTGGCTCCGGCTTTGTATTGAATTGACAGATTTAGTGGTATTAATATTCTTATGTCTCATTAGGACAACAAACTATTTTCAAAGTACTTTTATGTAACGTTATAATTGATAGAAATAACACAAAACTAAACCAAAGTGGCATTAAACTGCGATTAGCCTTTGATAAAGACGCTTACTAAAAAAATATTTCCTGGGTTTGAAGCAGCATTCCTCTATTTTATTTATTTATTTTTATTTATTATTTTCCTTTTCCAGTGCGGCATCTTAAAAATGTTAATTTCCTTTCTGCTTTCTCCCAAATCCTCTGTCGTCTGTTTCCAGTTTATTTTATATTTTATTTCATACATACTTGAAATGCTGCATCTTTTCTCTCTTGCCCTCTTCTTTCATTTCTGGTCTTTCTTAGATCCTTTGTCCTCCCTCTCTTCTCGTTTCTCCCCCCCCTCCCATCTTCTCTCTCTCTCTCTCTCTGCTGCTGACGGCTCGGCTGACATACAGTATGTTGATTTAGCACTTTGCTTCTACAAGAGACGTTTGGCCTGCGAGGCTGAGAGCGACGGTGGCGGAGAGAAGAAGAGGGAGGGAGCTGGTTAAAAAAAAATTGATAGAGGAATGAAAGATTGATAAAGAGACTCACTTCCCTTCTTCGGCTCCTCTCTTGCTCTCTTTTCCTGTCTTTTTCTCAATCTCCCTCCCTCTCTTTGGCCTTTTCATCGTATTGATCAGTGACAGACGGCCAAAAAAAGAAGGAGAAAATGCTATGTGATATTTTGGCAAGTGAGCGTGAGGTGGGCAGAAAGAGGGATGGAGAGAGAGAGAGAGAGAGAGAGAGAGAGAGAGAGAGAGAGAGAGAGAGAAGACAGAAGAAAAAAGAGGGAGGGAGAGAATTGAGACAGAGAGGAGGGGAGGTCTGTTTGAATTCTCCATTAAAACAATCAACTGCAGCTTCCCAGGAGAGACGGAGATAGATGAAAAGACAGAGAAGCCTGGAAAGAGAGAGAGGGGGGGGTGCTCTATCACACTCTGACACACACACACACACACACACACACACACACATTCATACATGCAAGTCAGTATTGACAAGAATCCCTGGAATTGATAGTATAATTCTCTCAAAGCCCCATCACCTGCAGTAACAGAGACGTGTGTTTGTGTGTGTGTGTGTGTGTGTGTGTGTGTGTGTGTGTGTGTGTGTGTGTGTGTGTGTGTAACCATGAGGATTAGCATTGCCAGATAGAAAATGTTCTGAACTGCCGTGACGGAAAATTTGGTTTAAAATTATCGTATTTGGAGGAAAATCACATTCAAGGAAATATGTGTATATACTTTGATAAAAACACATTTTTAGAGAAATGAGTATTTGACACCACCTCCAGATCCGACCTTATGAAACACGCTGACGTACATAAACTGAGTTAATCTTGGTGAGTTTTATCTCCACCTGTGATTCACCGTCTGTGCCCAGGATGATGAGCTCAGCTGAGAAGAAGAGTTACTCATGGTCCATATTCAAGTTCATCATCACAACAAGCACTGATGATTAAAACCTAATGGGCGGCATATTGTTCGTACAGAGCAAATACCAAATATTAACGTACATCAGTGAGTGAGCGATCAAAACAATGATGAATATTAGTCACGCGAGTTTAATGTAAGCTACAGCCCGAGAAAGGTTTAGGTGGCAATATTTCTGACCAATAATCGGATTTAAATTACGATTATTTTTAGAAAATTTAACTGAACATTCAAGCGATAATTGAGTAGTATCAGATAAATCTAAAAGCAACTGCTTGGTGTTTTTGGTTGGCTGCATTTTGAGTAAACCTGGAAGTAAAACATTTTTTGGATTACGCTTTTATTTGCCAGAGACAGAAAGTGGAGAAATGACACAGCAAATGGTTCCACAAGCCAGGAATCGAACTACGTTACTTATATTTGTGAATCAAGTCACCTTTTGCTAGCTTTTTTAAAATCGAAAAAATACCAATAAATAACATTAGAAAAGAGAAATGGCCTGTAGGTAAAACACGTACGCTGTTCAAATGACTTTACATATTTCCCGAAAAATAGTCTGAGCAGTTTTTACAAAGCTACGTACACAGACTGATAAAGCTGCAAGAAAAATCAGACTTTTTTGACAGCAGCTGAACAAATAACCATTTTTAACAGTCCTGCAGGTCAGAATAAATTGTAAATCCTTAGATGTGAATGTTGTTGCATGATATCTGTGTCGTCTCTTTCAGTTAAACTAATGAAGCAGAACATCTATACATGAAAAGATCTTCATCACACATACTTATACATTACTGTCGTTGCAAGTGTTTGCACTGTCAACATCAAGAACGCAGCTTTAAAAAAAAACGAAACAGCGGGAGGAGCTGAGCTGAATTGAATTTTCTCCGCACAAAGGATCTACGTGGTATTCAGGAATCTTTCATCCTCAAGGTCAAGGTGCTTTCATTACACTTTCCCCCTTCAGGAGGATGAGAATGTTTGTTTGAAAGGGCGACGAAAATAAGACGAGCAGAGAACGGGAGGGAAATATGCAGCTGGCTGGAGAGAACACGGTTTTGATGAGACAACAGATACTCCACCTTTCTCGACCTATGGGCAAAACAGGAGGAGGACATCAGTGGGAGAAGGGAGGCGGTGTAAAGTGAAAAGGAGAAGAACAAGATGTTGAGACGGGGACAGGAAGTGGGTAAACAGTTTTCATTTCCTTCATATTATATTCTACTAATCAGGTCCTACGTGTCATGTTCTGTAGCTTTGTCCTCAGTGAGCGGACAGAGGCAGTGGAAATTGTAAGAAAGAAATGATATTCATTCAAGATTTAATAAAAATCAGGATGTAAATTTACTACAGATATTCAATATCATCATCAAGCCCTGGGAATCATATCGGAAAATAATTAGAAATGTTAAAAAAGGTATTTCTCTCCATCAATTTATGAAAAACTTAATCCCAACATTACAGTAGCTGTCAATCAACAGGTATACAATGTACAAAATATGCGGGAAATATGTACCAAAATGTATATAGTGTAATGTCTCAGTGCAAATAAATGGTTGAAAAGCAAATAAATACATTAAAGTTTTTTTTAAGGACTCAAGGAATTTTCATTCGTGAATTTAATGTCAATTTCTTGAATTATCCAGCAGCCAAACACACTTGTGATGTTCTTCCTACAACAGAAAGTTCAGAAAGTTCCTCCCAACTGTAAATCTACATTTTGTGAGTGAATTATTGAGCAAAGTTTCCTTGTTGAAGCTCAGGTCACTGAAAGATCTTCTTCAAAACCCACCTACTGTGCTCGTTGACCTTCTTGTTGCAGGTTCATGTGTGCATTTCTACATGACTGTGTGTGTTCTTATACACCTGTATGTGTGTATGTGTATGTGTGTAAAGGCCTCACACAGTTTGACCCCTCCTCATTAATCTCCTCTGGAGAAGAAATGAGCTCCATCCATCAAGATAACATTGCAGAGGAAGACCCCACTACTCAACTGGCTAGAACTCCATCATCCTCCTTCCTCTATTTCCCCCTTTACACACGTGCCAAAAATCTCTATATACCTGCATTAGGCTAAAGACCGACCTGTACAGACCAGCGCTGCCGAGTCCGCGCCAACTCCAGGTCTCTTACAAACAAGATGGATGAGATCACAGTGAGAACCAGGAGACATCACCTCATCCCGATGCCTCCTGCAAACAGCTGTGTGTGATGGTGTGGTTTGATATTCCAGCCGACGTTAAGCCCCGTGTACGTGGAGGGACTTGGTCTCAGGTGGGATGGACGGAGACAGAGAGACAGAGGTGTAAGAAGAGGATGTAAACTGATGCAGTCCTTGTTGTATCATCAGTAAAAACAATTGAACGAGAGCTGCGGCGTCTCAAGTCTTTTATTCACTCCTTCCCAAACAAATGCACTTGTCACCTGGACCGAGGTCTAAACAGGTGACAGGGAAACTACCGCTTTTGTCCAAAGAGGCAAAATCCACAAGTTCCTTTTGGAGCTTTAACAGAAGAAACCATGATCGATGAGACATGGGACAAATTGGAAGTAGAAGCTCGTTTTGCTAAACATATTTATCAACATGATTAATAGATTCATGGCGTTCGAACATCTGATAATCTTGAATAATTTGGGTGCAAAAACAACACTTGCAGTATCAGATGTGTTTTGAAATGTAATTTTGTGTGTATGCGCCCCCCTCCACTCTCTCATGCTCACTCAGGCATAGTCTTTAGTCTTTTGCATTAAATAGTGTCTGTCTATCCTTCCACACTCTCCTCAGACCTTGGTTTTCCTCCCACTATGTGCCTCTGCAAGAGCGGAGAGAAAAAAGAAATTAGACTTAAAGCAGAGGGCCGTGCGATGAAGGTTTGTGCTCACTACCAAAACCATGGCAACCCATCAGTGTTACCTTGAACCAGGAGAGTGGTGCCATTGTCGGTAAAGTTTGAAAGACACGCTGTGCACAGTACATCTCTCAAAACAAGCACGTGTGACAGGTAGATAGAGTCACGACTGACGCCCGAGCCACATGCACCGCCGACCCCCTGTGAGACGGCTTCCTCACCGAGCTACTGCGGCTCGCACACGTGCAAGTGTCCACACCACCAGCGCATCTAATCAACATGTTTCTACTTCTTTAAGTTCATATCCAACTTAAAATTCCCTCGTCATAAATAAAGACTTCCATCAAATTGGCGTCTAGCTGAGCTGATTTTCTCCCTCAATAGATACAATTAATGATAAGCTCAGAAATAATAATTTCTTGATTGTACATTAACAATAAACAACGCGGATGAGAAACCTTTACTTTAGGTATCAGCACACAATCAGCTCAGATATTCAGTTCAGTGTCACACCATCAAAATGACCCTCACACCCTCACAGACGGAAGCAGACTCACACAGGGGTTAACAAATGGCTATAATTAGCCGTACTGATCAATGAGACTTTAAATGAAACACACTCATCATTGTAACGCCTGCAACTCAGCTCTGGTCCTGGCTGACGACACGGTAGAGATGCGGTAACACAGTGTTCAGTGAGTGTTTGTCAGGGTGGGGGGGGTTGTGTAATTCCCCAATGGAGACAAGGTGACAAAGGGAGTTCTATTAGCTGAAGTCACAGCTCTTAACACTGACGGAGAGAAGGAACAAGGGAGAAGTATCGAGTGTGTGTTTGTTGTCAGCGGTTTAATGCATTTGTCGAGGCCAAACTTAATTCTATCATTAATACTGTCAATGCTGATACTGAGTGTTCAACTCAGCCGGCACCTGCAGTTGTTTTCTTACAGGCGATTGTGCTAATTGATAAACTTCACCTGGAGCTAAAATCATCCTTCGGAGGACCCGGACTACTCAGCCGACGGAGGACGCCGAGGAGGTCGGCTGAGTAGACCGGGTCGGCCAAAACCAGATGAGGTGGTCTGGTCTTGAGCTTGTCCCGTCTCTTTTAGTTCTATCAACCATTGGCTGAACAGAAGCTGCACTGGTCCACTGGTTTCCATCAAGAAACAGGTTTTCATCGCATAATCGGACACACAGAGGGCGCTGAAGTGAGTTTTGAATTATCAGTCAACAATTTTTGGCAGAAAATTGTTATCCACATCACCACAAATATAACTGAACCAAATTAAACAAACAGCAGGATAATGCCAGAGGTAGAGAGTAGAGTCTAGAGAGGGACTGAAAAGCCCAGGTTAATGAAAAGGGCTTTAAATCTAAGACGTGGTTGAGGGTAGAGCGGAGACACACATTAAAATACTGCTGCTTCAAATGCAAGCTCCTATTTCTTGTCAATACATTTCTGTATTTCCTACATACTGAGAAAACCCCGTCTCAAGCAGTTCCTACATCAGTGTGACCTCAGCTGACATGGGTGTTATGTCCTTTGTGTGCAGACCTGCGCTCACACGGAGTCGCCCTCTATATAATACCTGCAGCTTACCTCAGCACATACATGTACTCTATGTCCCAGTACATCTATATAGAGCTCCACTGAAAATACAAACAGATGACACTGCAGGCCGGGCATGTCGAGTCCCACGGAGCCTTTATGTGACACTTTGTTATTGAAATACATCAAACACTCTGTTCTCAGCTTGTAGCAAACACCAATTTGAATGAGGACGTCACAAAGACCTGATTTCCAGCTCCTGTTTTTTGAGCAATCTATGACTCTATGACAATTTATTCCAGAGGATCGGCACTAAGTCATTTATCGTGATTTAACAATCGAAGATCCTTCAATTGAAGCAACTTGCAGGAAACCACGTTAAATTACTTGTGACCTCCACCAAGCAGTTCATGTTTTCCCCCCTGTCCCCTTGTCTGTTGGTTGGTTTGTTTGTCAGCAGGATAATGCAAACACCACAGGGCAGATTTCCACAAGACATTGAAGAAGAAGAGGAAATGGGCCAAGAAAGAACCCGGACATGTTTGGTGTGGATCAGGAAAAAGGACGCCCTCACACAGAAAATGTTATTTTGCCTGCAAGCACTTTCTGGATATTAGTACAATGAATGGACTTCCTGCCCTTTTCCCCATGCTGATACTACAAAAACTGAATTAATTGAAAGAGACAAATAATTGAGACTATTCTACTTCATAGAGATATTAAAAAGTGTAACTACATGCGGGCGTTTTCCTCCAGCACCTGTCAAAGAGCCGTCTACATGTGGTAAAACCACCAGCCACAAACAAGCAGTATAACAGTTGGAGCTGTCGTACATTTTTCTAAATATGTTGCACTTGTGTAGAGAGAAGTTAACTCCGACTCAAAAAGAATCGCACAATCAAAGTCCTTGAGATCCTGTGAAGTGAATTTTCTAATGGTAGACCGGAGCTAAAGATTACGTGGTTAAGAAAGCTGCGAACACGCTCCGCAGATTAAATCAATCGTGAACAACAAAGTGTTTCGAGCTCCACACCACTCCTTGCCTCTGACTGAGTTCTTCTCCATAGCAACGGGGCCCAAGGCTCATGGGTATTGTAATGTTGAGACCTTTCTGCCGTGTGTCAAACATGGCAGATATAAAAAATGAATTTCTCACAAACAGAATTGAATTGAATCAAAGCGAACACTGAACTTACAGGATCGTTAAAGGATCCATCAGCCTTGTGTTTCTGGAGTTGGATAACGTTAAGAATTTAGTTTCGGGGAAAAATGGAAATGTGAATATAGAATGTGAGACTTTAAATATCTCTATATTGTGATTGTGATGGGGTTCCTGAGAATGAAAAAGTTATGTTTTCATCATTTTGCTCAGACGGTGATGCAGAAAAATAACCGGGAGGCAAAAACATGGCGACGGCGAGAGTTGTGGAGTTAAAGAAATAAATAAAAGTAGGATAAACTGCAACATTAGCAGGAATAAGGAGATGAATGCATAAAAAGAAAAGAGAGGAAGAAGGATTGGAATAAGAGAGGTTGGACGGAGGAGATGGATGAAATCAGGGACAGGGAAGAAAGTGGAGATGGAGCAAAGTAATAGAAGAAGAGGTGGTGGTGGTATAGGTCTGCAAAGAGAGAGAGGGAGAGACGAGAGCTGTGGAGGCAAGAAAAACAAGCAGAGAATAAACAGATCGAAGGACAGAGGAGAGAAAAACAGGCTGAGAGGGAGAGAGCGGCACGGAGGGCTGGAGGCAAACTCAGCATGGGATGGAGAGGGGAGACAGTGACAGGCAGAGGGAGGAAATAGATGGGGAGAAATAAAGAGGGAGAAAGACTTCTACAGGAGGAGAAAATAAAAAAAGATGGACACCAGGAAAAACGGGGAGGATGAAACAAGCGGGAGTCTATAAAAAAACACTTTAGCGTATGTTGACAGGGGAAAATGAAGGGACAACATGTTAAACGGCTGTCAGTGACGGACAAGTTAAGATAAACTGATAAGCTGCCGCACAAGAAATAAAACATCGTGAAAGACAGAGACGGAGACGTAGCCGGTGAGACGGAGGGAGAGACGGATGATGAAGGTGAGGAGAGGGACAGAGTGATGGAGGACAGATGGTTGAACTGGCTGTCAGAGCTCTCCTGTCTTTATTACTTTTCTACAGAGCTGTTTGGGAGGAACAAAAGGGAGAGTGTGTCTTCGGTGTGTGTGGGTCGTGGGCGCCCAAGGCTACCAGGAACCTGTGTGTGTGTGTGTGTGTGTGTGTGTGTGTATACTCTGCACACAAACACACACACACACACGAACAGGGTGCTCATAGCCTGCCGATGGGGTCTTTTCATCGCAGCCCAAAGCTCAACCTTCAGCTACCATAAGAGAAGCACAAGGCCAGCAGGACTGAATAGGACAGACACACACATATACACATGTACACACACACACACACACACGCACACACACACACACACACCTTCCTACGCCTCCTCTTCAATTCTCCCTCTTGCCATTTCTCCTCATGTTTTTCTGCAGCAGACGAGAAGACCTTACATTCCTGCTTCTGCTTTCTCTCTTCTCTCATTTTGTTGGTAATTGTGATGGAGTGTGGGGGGGGGGGCATTGTTCATCGAGTTCACATGTACACTATATAATGACACAGAACAACACACGCCTGTGCACCACAAACGCTGACCTGGCTAAAGGTTCGGTGAAGAGCCAGACGGTCAACCAGTGCAGCAGCTATACTGGAATCTGTCCTGGTATCTCCGACGACCAGTACAACACACTCGTGATTCATAAACAGTACATCAACCATTGTGAATACACGACACTCTGCACAGACAAAGCCCGCGGGGGGGGGGTTTAATGGATGCAAGGGAATTGTGGCGGTTCCTCCTCCTGCAACTCACTATTAATGACATAAAAACTATATTGTTATATAGCGTCGCACATTATTAAGAGGGTCTGCAGAACCTTTCTTTTACAGCAGGGGTATTCAATCAAAATTCAGGAAGGCGTAGATATACAGAACATTTCTTCAAGTGAGGCTCCTCAGAAATTTAATAAACTTCACAGTCTCGACCATTTTTCTTTACCAATTTCAATACATCTTAACAACTGAGCAGCTTCTCACCCTCTGTTCTCTCGTCTCTCTCCCTCACTCACCGACTCTGAATGCTCATCCACAGATTTGTAAATAAGGTCTTATCATGTAAAGTTCCTAGAGATAATGTTTGTTAGGATTTGCCACGAAACGACAACTAAATGACAACTGAACACATTTGATTGGCTGAGTGGCATCACGTGAGATGATTTATAATAAATGTAATTGTTCTGTGAGCCGGACCGGAGCCGTGAAGGCTAGAAAAGCGATATGAACACATCTTGATAATTCTAGTTTAGGTCTGGGTTCGGAATGACTTCTCGTCCCTGCCTACGTTTAATTACCTCAGCAGATTTGACGTGAACACTTTTACCGGTTTTATTCCCAGTAACACCACCTCTAGATGGCGCTGCAGATGACAGGTGCCTGGTTCCCGGTGCATTGTAGCCCCTCTCTGGATAAAGACTTCTACCAAATGGCACTTGGATAATTAGCGCTGAGCAAGACGTATGCAGCCGAGAGAACGAGCTCCTAATGACTTCAACAGCTCACTCAGCGGCTCATTCATTTATTTCCAGTGGACGTCTCCCTCAGTTCGAAAAGCTCTCAAATCCATCTCCAGTCTCCCTGTTCCAGAGGAAATGTTTGTGTGTGTGTGTGTGTGTGTGTGTGTGTGTGTGTGTGTGTATGTTTGTGCATATGATTGAGGGAGAAAGACGGATGCAGACAGATAAATGGAGCAGTTTTATAACTCCAGCCAGCTGGTAATCAGACTTCAGATACACAGTGAGAGGGTTGGGTTCCACTAAGTGGCGATTGATCGCTGTGTGAGTTAGTGTGTGTGTGTGTGTATGGAAAACGTCTGATAATTTGCCTGATGCTGCGAGATGGACTCGTACACACCTATCTCACTTTTGTCTCATCTTCAGTGTTATCTCTACTCTTCTTCATCACCCCCCTCCTCCTCTCTGCTTCAATCCCTTGCTCTGAGGGGTGGGTGTGCTCGCCGCTGTCCTCCTTCAATCTCCCTCCTCAGTGTGTGTCCACCGCTACCATGGACACACACACACACACACACACACACACACACACACACACACACACACACACACACACACACACACACACACACACACACACCTCTTCATTCTCTTTTCTCCGCCTGTCTCTCTTTGTCTGTTCCCTACAACTTCCCTTCCTCCTCCTCCACCCTTCGTTTTAACTGCTTCTCCTGCTCCTCCACCTTATCTGCTCCCGCTCCTCCTCATTAAGCCTCCACCATCTCCTCTTTGTCTCCTGCTTAGTGCTCACGTATCGAAGCTACGTTCAAAGCACAGGAGGAGATCGGAGCAGAGACAGGTTAGGTAAGACTGATAAGGGTGTGTGTGTGTGTGTGTGTGTGTGTTTGAAAGTTCTCATCTACAAGTGTGTGACTGTTGCATTTTCTTTCTTGCCTGGAGCAATGTGGAGTGGATACTGCGTATATTGAATCATTACCCTCCGTCTCCATCACAACAAAGCAATTACGCGGATGCAGACATGAGGGCTCCACCTCTGGTGGCCCACACATGTTGAGTCAACAGGCGAGAGCTTTTGATCTCGGCTACCCATAATTCCATCTTTATAGACTTTAAAACAAAAATTCTCATGATATTCCTGCGATCTCTAATATATATAAGCAGAAAAACATATCTTGTAAAGCTGAGGAACAACCGAAGCTCTAATACATGAGGTTGAGGCTGATACTGCTGAATCCTGAGGTACTGGATATGGTGACAGTTGTCTTGGTGTTGGTGATGGGGTAGGAATACAGTACACGGTAAACTTTGGTTGACAGTGAACAAGACAGCATGTAAACACAACATCCTCCATCCTGCTCCTGTGGTGTCATCCAGGTGTCTGTGAGCCCCGACATTCAATTCGAATTGAAACTGCAGCATTTACACCATGTTTTTAGCCTAAATGTCTTCTCATGGAACTAGCGATGCTACCCCCCCACCCTTGGATGAGAGCTTGTGTGTAGTGGATTCATGAACGCAGCTCCAGAGGAGGATATAATATAAATATTTTTTATGTACAGTAAATAACAGTAATTCTTTTGTCAGTCTGAAAATAGTCCTGGTGGTTCTCTGTGAAGCACGAGTTAATAATCTTGTAGGAAGAGATAAAGGACAAGGGGTAGTGAGAAGGCTAATTGAGTGATAATGGACATTAGCCTTTCAGTAATGTCCAGTGAGGTGATAGAGAGAGGAGGCTCTGCCCTGAGAGAAAATACAGAAGGTTAGACGAGGCCGCAGAGTGGAGAACCAATGAGAACCAGCTGGATTCATACAGGAGAACGATCTGGTGTACCTTAAAATGTCAGTGACACACATGTCTATCATCGCCTTGTGTCGTGGGCACAATGAAAAGGTATAACTTGTAATGGAAGGACATTGTGACAAAGCAGCTGTTCCATCAGGAGGCACTTCCCCCTCTCATGGACTTGACCTCATGACGCCCACACGGAGGACGAGCAGCATTCAGAACATTCTGTGAAAGACCTCGATTTGCATGCGCTCGTGTTGCCATGCAGTTCACATCAGAGGCCGCCTGCATGTTGATGGAGCTCGATTCAATCTGAGCTCTTCAAACACGCTCGATTGAATCCGATGTGAATCCATGAAAAAAACATGTCCTTCCTTCTTGAGGATTTGGTGATTGGTAAAACACACACAGTTTGGACCGGTGCAGAGGAATTCAATTAGGAATTAATACGCCACATATATTCATTTAATCAGTTTCCCTCCTATTCTGATGTTGCTTTAGTGCACAAAGTAATTAATGATAAACTATGACTTAATATCTTCATCAACAACTTTGATAAAAACCAATCAATCTTTTCATGGATGGAAATAAGAAGAGAAAACTAAATTACTCAATGTTCCTCTTTGAATTCTAGATAGAAGAAAATTCTACCGACTTCAGGACGGTGCAGGAAAATGACAATGTTACAGCCAATGTAGCGAGGAAATGATTTCTTTCACCTGACCTGAGTCCAGCTGAGCACAAGTTTCCAGCCCACCAGGACGTCACCCTTTAGTTTGAGAACTTCTGTTTTGAAACCTCAAGTTTGGCATTTTGGCCAGCGCCATATAAAAGTAACCATATGTGGAGGGGTAGGGATTGGAGCCTGACTGAGAGCTCAAGGGCAGAACACGCCCACCTGCGACCTCCATCCAATGCATATAGTGCTTTATTGTTTGACTCCAAACGGGACCATAATTAGCAAATATGAGTTTAAACTAGAGAATAAGAACATAAACACCTTGGGAAATGTTTACAGACGTGAAAAATAAAGTGAGGAGAGGAGAAACTTCTTTTTGTCTATTTTTTTTTTACGAGAAAAGACTGTTTGCAAAGAAAAACTCACACAAACTGTCACTTCTTCAATCTGAGTCGTAAATTAACCCAAAAAAAGTCTCTTTCAAATTTTCAGTGCGTCCTACTACAAAGTTTAGTGTCCTACAAAAAAAAACACAACTACCAATGAAATATTGAGGTGTTTACAGAATCTCAGCTTCACTCACTCCCGACTTCCTTCTTGTTTTTCTCCCCCTCTCATCCCTTTTCTCCTTTCCCTCCACGCCCTCTCCTGCCAATCACATGCCAGATATTATGCAGATTTCTCCCTTTGAAATCGTGCCGCATTCAGAATTTACGTCCTCCCTTCTCTGCCTAAAAATGGATGACCTCAACTTCATTTGGAGGGGATGTATTTCACTCCCTTTCTCTCTCACTCCTTGTTTCCCTCTCTCTTCGGCATCATTAAAGGTTTGACCTGACAGGGAGGCGTGGTGAGCAAGGTTGAGGGGTGTGTAAATATGTATTGGTGTCCTTGCTTTTTGTGTGTATCCATGTCAGTATGTGTTGGTGTGTTCACAAGTGTGTGTCCGTGTCTGCGCGTCAACAACGGGCCCTCACAGGACGAGATATGTGTCAAGTGATGCAGGGAGAGGATGTGTTTTCTGTATAATGGGCTGACATTAACTTTCCCTTTCAACCCTTCAACCTTGAACTGGAGTTTCTGTGCGTTTGTGCTGACCAGAGCTAACGTCAGACGTTTCCTGACAGGCGGAGGCGTCGAGCCCAGTTACTTGTGAGGAGACTTTCAAAACCCTAAACTTAGTTCTCAGCCAATCCTGCTCGGTTTGATAATATTTGGCCTTTGAATGAGATCAAATATTTTACTACATGAGGTAGAGTATCTAATATTGATCAGACTGGAGGAGGGAAATGCCCAAAACACTCTCTGTTTGTGAGAGTGGGGGTGGATTCAATCCATTTACAGATTACAGCTACAGAGATTTTCTAACCAGATAGTACGTGAATCAGTCCCAAAGAGGATATTAGTGCAGCCTTTAACTGAATTCAAGTACTTAGGCCCTTTTGCAGATTGAGATTAGACCTTTACTCACCATTAAAAACATACATGTCTCACAGAAACATTTTTAAACAGAAAGTAACAGGAAAACACTCACAACTTCCCCGTCCCCTCTATCTGTGGCCGTCTCTGGCACCGAACCTGCAACCTCAAAATGTGTTTACAGTCTTAACATAGACAACACAGTTATATTAAACTATGGATTTCAAAAAAAGTCTACAAAAGCATACGAGTCCTGTACGGGAGCAAATCCAGACAGAGATGAACGGTTCAGAGGTTTAATAACAACAGAAGAGACGACACTCACAGTTGGTGGAGGCAGGTGGGCTGAACCAGGGAGAGAAGTCCAACAACCAAACAAATCCAAAATGGAGTCAGCAGTAATCCCAGAGAAACAGTTGAAAGAGGAAAACCCAGTGGAGAGCAGAACAGAGGCCGACAGTGAACAGGGCATCAAACAGGAAACTGAGAGGATCTGAATTCACAGAACTCATCGACTCACCTCACACAGGTGATTCGGAAAACACACACAGGAAGTCAAACTCACAACAAACAGATGGAAAGAGATATTTCAAAGTAAAACAGAAAGTCCACAAAAGAAATGGAGCAATAGATGCTGTGTGTAACAGAGAAACAACATAACATGAATGGAGACGTGTATCTCTCATATTTCTATAACATCTAAGTGCACATTCTCAACTGCTCACGTCCACACATTGACTGTATATTCTTACAATCATGACAACATGTGCTACAAAAGAAAAATAGTCTGCCTGCTGTTTTTAACTTTAGATTTCAGAGTGAATGGTTTCACATTTTGGGGAAATAGACGTATTTATTTTCTTAGATGAGAGGACCCACAAGCGGCACGTTAGCACAGAAAGGTTCCTGGTTCAAATCCCAGCTGTGGTGGGCTGCACACTGCCTCCAGCTCCCCCACCCCTACGTATAGATACTAGTTGGATGGAGAATATCCATGCAGCCGATACAGTAAATACAAAGCTTGAGCCTCGTGATGTCACAATGTACTGACCACACACAAACAAAAGTTGTTTTTCACATTCTCACTAAATTGCATTTTTTTTCTTTTTTGCATTCCTTCGTCCTGTCAAACTTTCCTGTAGATAATGAGAAATTCACTCTGGATAAAAGATGCTGTTCTGGGCAGCAGCAAAGTTTGTTGTTTGGCGACAATGTAATTAGCTTACTCTACTTTTTTAAAACTTTATCCTAACTTTGACCACTGACTCCAATTTAACTTTCTGTTTTGGACACTTGTATTTGTAGCATTATAGAGACAATTCCACCCTCCACTAGCATAACACCTTTTTCCCTCCTTATCCAAACACATAAATATTTGGGTCTGCAGTTTCAGCATTTTAAATTATCTACATAAATAAAAGGTGAAAGCTTTAGCTGGCTTTCACCAATTAATGATGATGATGATGCCATTTCCCCGTATTTTCTGTTTTCCTCTGTCTGCGGTCTCTCTCTCTCTCTCTCTCTCTCATAAACCCACAGTGTGAAGCTAATTATCTCGGGTCAACATCTCACCCTTTCCCCTTGTTCCTCTCTCCTCTGCCTCCCCCCCTCCACACACAGTGGCATGTGTTGTATTCACACAGGTACAAATAACCACACACACACTTGTGGCGTCATTGCCTGCGGACATATTACACACATGTGTATGTGTGTGTTGGATTAACAAATTCAGATTATTCTCACTTGGAGAAAGCTGCAGAGGAGACGCAACATTACAGGAAATCAGAAATGTTATTTTTGTTAAATTGTGGAAAAGGAAGTGAGGAGTGAAAGGAGAGGGAATTAAAAAAATGTATTTGTGAGAAAGCAAAGAAAGAAGAAAGAAAGAGAAAAGTAAGAGAAGGAGGAATAAGTATAAAAAACAGCTACAGGTGAACAAGGGAGGATTTAGAGAGGAGAAAGGGAGATGACGGGGATGAGGAATGAAAGAAAGGATTACAGAAGTGATGATGTGAGACATCAGGAGACTTAATGGGAAGGTGGAGGACGGTGGTGTGAAGTAGAGAGGAGAGAGAGAGAGAGAGAGAGAGAGAGAGAGAGCAGGAGGAATGGATTAAAAAGAAACAGAGGATGATGGTGGAGGAGAGGAATGTGTGAGCCTCTCTCCTTCTCACTTTTCACTCTCTTTTGTCAACCTCTCACCTCTGATTATGAATCGGCTGTGAACACGTAGCTTTGTAACGAATATGAACAAACCCGGAGTCATGTGAGACACAGTTGGTTTCACACTAAGACGGGAAAAATGTACCTGTGGCTGTTTTCTTCAGTGTAACTTTGTTTCAGTAGAATATTCGAGGCCTGCCGTCTTTTCCTAAAGGCTCAGTTATGCTCATCGTGTTTCTACGTGAACAGAAACGGACGGAGCTTTAGTGGTCACGTTTGTCTCAGGCCAAAATGATCACTGTTAGCTACTAGAACAGCATTGTGTAGCTTCAAGTCAAGAGATCTTTCTGTATAATAGACCCAGAACTTGAGGGAAAGGTAACGACACACACACACACACACACACACACACACACTCTTTCACTGGGTAAAAACAACAGAATTTGTAAACAAGACAATGTATGGAGAGCGGGAGGCGGTGGCGGGGCTGCGCGCGGTTTGGGTCGATTAGGTTGACAGTGCACAGCATGAACACAGAGAGGAGCAGTAAATTACTGACAGAGGTGGTAACAACTGTAAAAAATAACTTTTTTACCATCCAAACATATTTGAAAAGACACAAAATTAATATACCTGATCACTATAACCAAATTATTACTATATCCGTGATCCCTATAAGCAGTTTCCATTGTATGTGGGCAGGGATGGTTACGCATGAAACGTACGCATCTCTTTTTGTACGTAAAGGCGGCATAAAGTAGCCTTTAGAGTGTGTTATATAGCGCCCCCTGTTGTTAGAACACTGAGCCGAGCAACATTACTGTTTATACACTGATACACACCCGTGAAAAGAGGTTTGTACTATATCTGTACATTCAGGTATAAACATAAGAAAAGATCATTTTTGATAAGAAACTAACAAAAGTAATGTTTAAAGGCAAAAAAACAGAAACAAAAAGATGTAAGTTAACCAAGTAGGAAACTGTTTGTTGTTTACATCTGACAAAAAGTGAAAATCACTAATTTCTCTGTGTGCACAGTGTCACTGTAAAACATATTTTAAGAGAAGATTTGTTTTCCTGTCAGATAAGTTTGAAAATGTTTCCCTCTCCACCAGAGAGTGAAGGATATCACCCATCTGATCGCTCCCCATGGCTGTACTGCAGCATAAAGTGTGTGTGTGTGTGTGTGTGTGTGTGTGTGTGTGTGTGTATGCGTGCACTCGTGTCAGCTTTTCCATCACTGGTCTTTGACAGTGGGGTGTCAGAGCTCACTGACAGTTGACCCACACTGCCTGCATGACTAATGAATGCATGCAAATACACACACACACACACACATACACAAAACACACACAAATATACACACCTTGAATTTCTCCAGAATGCATAATTGCGCTTTTCTATACTTCCTCTCTCTGTTTTCGCATTTTGCGTGTGTGTCTGTGTCTGTGTGTGTGTGTGTGTGTGTGTGTGTGTGTCTGTGTGTGTGTCAATGTGTATATGTGTTTATGGACAGCTGTGCACTGCCGATCTTCTGTCCTTCCCTGTGGACAGTTCAAACTGTGCAGGTGCACACCAGCTCTCCTCTATATGTCCTACACACACACACACACACACACAACACACACACAGCTGATGGAAGAGAAAGTGACAGCTGAGCAGAGGAGAAATCGAGTTTAAAAGAGTGTGAAAAGGAGAAAAGAGGGAAACACACTTGTATCTTGATACTGTCGTCTTGATCCAGTCCCACTCAGCTGAACACACAAAAGCGTCTCAACACAATAATGTCAGATTTGAAAATACATCTTTTAAAAAGAATAAGTTTGAGAATCACTGTATTAAAGGAAGGTTTTACATGAACATGAGGGTAACCGAAGATGGACGACAGGACAGCTCCCCAAAAGTGAAGCCAAAATACCTGGAATGCCCCCTGGTGGCTGGCTGCAGTATAGCTCAGAAACCCCTCCTCCTCCATGTTAGTGGATGGACCAAACTAAGAAGTCAATGGCTGCATCTGAAATCGCTCACTAATCACGATATAGTCCAATATGAGTTCACCGTAGTGGTGTCCGTATGTTTATTGAAATTCTTTATACCCTATAAATTCACTCATTGTTTCCCACAATGCATCGTGAAAAGTAGTGAACAACCAATGGTCACTAACCGGGCAATATGTACCATCATGCATTGCGCTCTAGGCAGAGAGACGAGAGGCCATGAGTTCACCATGAAGTCCTTTACATTGAAGACCCTTTATAGTAAAGTAGACACAGACACAGCCAATGTTCACATTAAATACACTTTTCTCAATGATTGCTCATCTTTCCAATTAATTACGTTTTAATTAGTTATATGATGCATTAAAAACAAGGTGAAACATGATTGACAGTTGAGAAGCGTCGTCCATCTTTATACACAGTCATTGTTTGGGACCTTTGCAACGTTATTTCAGAACATTTTTAAACCTTTAACATTTTCTCTCACGGTAACGCTCTGACCTGCAGGTCGGTGCAGCATCTGAACAGATAACTAACGATACATCACAGTGTACAGGTCACTTCCACTACAATCCTCCAGCAGCAATATGAGCAAACGTTTCTGTGCTCCGAGGGCCTGGGAGCTAATATTGGAAGTGAGTGAGACACGTGGTGAGGTGGAGGAGGAGGAGGAGGATATGAAAGTGGATTTGAAGATGGAGCTTGACTCAGAGTTTCTTCTGCTGCATGTGTCTCTTCTAATATCAGCTCTGGGAATCTTCTCCTCATATTGTTAATGGAGGATTGTCGTAGATGTGATCACTCAATGACTGTCCAGTGAATAGTGAATTTTGTAGTGTGTAATCAAGTAGTGTACAAATGATGGTCATTAACTGAGCAATATATACAATCAGGCATGTGTAACTTTTGGGGACATTGCAGGAATCTTATTCATACATCAACCATAAGCACAACTCGCCCAACTCTAAATATAAACTCAACCACTGAGCCAAAAAATCAGCTTTTTCCCAAATTCGGATAATAGCTTTTTTACCAATTTGGACAAACTGTCTCCAATCAACTGGTCCTGCGTCTGAAATTTGTCCCCAAGGCAGCCAATGACAGTCACACACACACACACACACACACTTACACATGCGCGCACACACACATACATGCACGCACACATGCATGAGTGCTGATGCCAGTGTGAGGGCAGAGTCAAGCGTTCGGTTGATGTTTTTCTCTTGTCATGAATATTGATGAATTGCTCTCTCCATCAAAACATAACCGGTTCTCATTTACTCAGAGACCAGTGTATAATCACACACAC